>NC_134484.1:333135356-333357856 GCF_040206685.1 Ascaphus truei
AGTAGTATGTCAAAACTGATTTAAACCACGAGGAGAACTCGTACTGACCATAAGCGGCAGTGGGTGCCCTGTGTGAACGCAAATTGTCCGGACTGCACGAACACACGAAAAACAGATCTCTCCACTGGCGCTTCCTGGTTGTCTCGTACCAGCCGCCCCCTGATGAATACTTGATTTATATTTTGTTATTTTGTTGTTGATGTTTATGTGCTTCATAGAAGCTTGATTGGGTTCGCATCCCTATATATGGGAGTGACCATATATATATTTTTATGAATGTTACATGTTCTATTGTGAATTATTCAATGTGTTTTTGTGGTCTCTTGACCTGATATTAAATACTACTATATTTTATACTAATCCGTGGTGCGCTTGTGTGCATGGTTTTGTATCTGGCATTTGGGGAGAGATTCACGAACTGCCGATGCAGGGTTTCGCTCACCGATCCGCCGATACACCATTCAAGTCCATAACACCCTGCCTCGGTGCTTAGTGGATCCCATCCCTTGTGTGGTACTGACACAAAACACCTTGTAAACACTTAACAAGCCTATATCGGAGCTTGATATTGAAGGATAAGAGGACTTTTAAAGATCATAAGGTTGTTGTGGAATATTTTATTTCGTTAGTCTGTAAATAAGACCTTGACCTTAAGTGTTTGTGTTGTTCCTGCATTGTGTACAGCTTCTGACTATAAAGCATTTTTTTTTTACCATTGCAAATGTGCAGCACTAACAAATTAGACATGTATTTTTTTCCTTTTGCCCCCTAGTGACTGGTCTGTATGTGCTGTTTAGTTTTTTTTTTTTTCACTTTGCAGAGAGAAACGATGATGAAAGTTCTTCTGCGAGTTGCCAAGGTGCTCCCAGCCCAATGTGCAGAATCATTGTCAGGTTAAATTAGGGAGTACGGACTCCATGAGTGTAAAAAAATCAATACTTGATGGAAGATTGCTCCCCGGAAAATCTGTTCTGATTCCAGGATTAATTTGCGACCAAAAGATTCAGTGAAATGACATGCCATTAGTCAGAAAATGAACACATTCTACCCTTGAAATTGGATGGAAATATGTCAGGTGCTTGACCCATTCATTTGCTCTGCTCTCTGAGCAGAAGGAGTGGGTGTGGTTCAGAAACCATACCAGCTCCATTTTTAAAGCAGAATATGAAAAAGAAAAAAAAAGAGGCCCAGAGTGAATTCAAAGTATTCTCCAGGCCATTGTTGTGGAGCAATTGCAAATGCATTCCGTCAAGGTAAATGCATTTGTGCGCGAGGCTGTGCTCTCTTGTGTTTTCTAAATCTTAGAATAAACCATTATAACAATCTTAAAATAAAGCAGAGATTTATTTTTTTTAACATCAAAAAAGCATTTGCAATATTAATGGCAATGTAATGTGTTTGTCATAGTGCAGCAACATTTTCCCTCCCAGCTTCACCCTATTGATTTCTTGAAGTAAACTTTAAAATGATAAGGGAATATTCTGCTGTTGTATCCAGATGCCCTACTAAGATTTCTGAACTAGATTTAGTTTTCTGGCTATGGCCTAATAGGAACAATGTACTGTATCAAGAAACAGTGGTGTAGACTCACTAAGGTTTGGTCAAAAGGCAATAATATTCTGTATTATCAAATAAAAACTATGCAGTGTATTTTTCACAATTGAATGTGGTATTCTCTAAAAAGTATTTATGCAAGATATCCGTGCATTAATAAGCTAAGTTGCATATGGATTTTTGGCGGTAATGCAAAAGTTACTATCACAAATTCCTAAATAATGCTAAATATCCACATGCAACTAAATACCCATGACTACCAAATGGAAAAGTAGTACAATTCATTACATTATCCTATAGCAATAAAGTAATGTTTCCCTTTTGATATTTGATGGGTTTCCAATGCATAGTAAAGGAAGGCCTTCAAGCAACAAAGGGGTTTAAAGAATTCACAAACACCGTAACACTACTTCCCCCTTGCATACCATAGAGACGAGTACAGCATTGCATGGCAATGCTTTACTCTGCCTTATGGCAAACAAAGAGTTAATCCACACCTTCCTCACCCGGTGGAATCCTAGCCACCCACCCAGAGCACGTATTCCTCTGACCCAAACACACCTATAAACATCCCATCCATATGGTCAGGGGTGCAGACAGCTTTCCCAGGGCAGAGGACTAAAGTTTCCACTGGGGCCCCCCACCGATGTTTTGGCAGCGTTGCGAAAACCTCACCCCCCCATTTTCTCTTACACTCCACCCCTTCTCACAAACCTCCTCGCTCACCTGGGGCCCTTGGATGGGCCTGCTGGAGCAGCATGGCTGAGCCCAGAAGGACCGCAGAGGCCCGCCAAAGGGGATGGGAAAGAGAGGGCGGTGCCGAGCAAAGAGGAGGGCCCTTCTATAAACTATATATATATATATAAATATATAAACTATAAACAGTTCATACGTTATAATATAGAAATAAACATTACAACATTCATTAAAGGGTTATTAACACAGTTTGCATCAACTTGACTTGTGTATACAGGTTACATATTTGCAACAGATTATAGGAGTTTTACTTGAAGCTTCATAATACATTGTCTCATTGAGAAATATGCCATTCCTTCCGGCACTAGAAGACACCTTAAGGTCCATTTAGTTGAAGGTGTCTTATGGCATAGTAAATATGGGCTGTAGTAAGAAATAAAATGATGGCAGTCTTCACTTTTTATAGTGTCCATATTAATACATTAAGGACAATGTACTCTTTATCCGGGAACTATTTGGAAGCCTCCCAAAATTATACGTTTATTTACTTTTTCTACAGTTAACTTATCTAGGTATACGGTAAGTTACATTTATAAATAACCTTATTGAATGTACCCTTAAACGGAGTGCTAGCATTAAACATTTCCACTTATTAAAATCTTACATATTTCTCTGTTTGTGACTATTTACCCCAAAATTGCAATTAGTACACATTTTCTAACAGCCAATAGAAAAGTGTACATTTTCTCACAAACTAGCAATAGAAAGAAAAAGCCTGGAAATCTGTGGGTGCATTGTTCATGGTTTATTCATATAAAACCTAAAGTCAACTTACCGCCACTTGTTGCATACATATCTGATCGTTAATACTGTACAGTCAAAGGTGCACCAAGAAGAACCAGAAATACCACAAAATAAATTGTGGCAAGAAAGCGTTCTGAAAAACGATGCACTCGATAAGCGAATTACAAAATCAAACAAGTATTTTATTCATTATTCGAAAAATAGAAAAGATTCCCTAAAAAAAGATTTTGTTTCAACAATATAATTATTAAAAAATATATATAGGGCTTACACAGATAATGGAGCTCATACGTGTTACCCCAGTTCATATACAGTATATCGTGGGACATACTGTAGCAGCATGAAAATTTACACTTGCCCACATCAGATTTAACAAGTATACAATTAGACGTGGAGAGAATCTCTGATCATGAAAAAGTGCTCAGTGTCAGCATGTCTCCATACAGGGCTATAAGAACAAATAAGAACGAAACAGGCCTCTAGTGGATTTTGGGGGGAAAAGTTAGTGGGGGTTTATTCAGGGGATTAACATTTCGGTCCTACCTTGAACCATTGTGAGGGGGATAAAGAGAACAAGGACTTTCAATTTTGTAGTATCTCCAGTTGAATATATGTTCCCTCAAACCTACCTCAAAATAAATAAGGGAGAGATGCCTGCCCTGAAAAAAGAACACACCCGAGGTTCCTCCGGTGAGATATGCTAAGGGATATGGAAAGTATATTTAAATAAGTCACACCACCTAAAATATTTGAATGGGGTACTGGTGTCAGAACCCATAACCTCTGCTATTCAGGGCAACAGCTCTAGCATTCAACCTCTACCACCACCAATCAATAGATGGATATAGCTCTAAATGCTTTAAATGTAGCCGGTATCAATACTTTCTAACAGACATAAGTTCATAAAAAGTGTGTTAGAGTATGCCTTGTAGATGAAATCACATTGTAAAGATAGAAATAAGTGAGGGGTAGACAACCAAAGCCACATATAAGAAAATATACAGTACATTCCGATTTCCCGGAGACTGGGGCTGCATGACATTTAAAAAATCTAGAAGTCTTTGGGAATGCGCCATATTACTATTTAGAGGATTTCTATATTTTCCTGTGTCACTAAAAAGTTATTGCTCTATTCAAGGGGTTTAATCTCTTATGGCAATAATTAGGACACTAACATACATCGGATATTATATTCAGAAAGTAATTACTATACAAATGTTTATAGTCATCTTTATGTGCAGTAGATTACTTTAGGAGTCAATGGGGATGATTCGCAAAGCAGTGATAAGTGGTTTAAAGAGTGATAAATGCCTTTGTAGTGCGCAACTGCCTGCTCTGCTATTCCAAAGCAGTGATAACAGTGCAGTATTGCACTATAATGGCTTTTCATCACCCATAAACAGTCAGTGAAAAAAAATGTCTCCCATTAGGCCCAAAAATGGCAAACTAGCCGTTTTTTTACCAGTAACTGCTATTCACAAAGCAGTGATAAGTTGATCTTAATGTAAAAGCTTGTGCAAAAGAGATGGAGACATACATAAAAGCATGTTTTTCTTTTCCTGCCCAGCATTAATACCAGAGGCCGGCGGGGGTCTCCGGTTAGTCCCCGCGGGTTTCTGGGGGTCCTCGGGTGGTCCCCGCGGGTGTACGCTGGCCTGCGGTACCACTCCTGTATCGCAAAACAAATTGTACAATACATTCTAATATATACACTCACCTCCCCCTCCCACAAATACAGCTGCAGCGGCCGTTATTCAAACAAATCACGGCGCCGATTTCGTGTGCTCTGCTGTACTCCACGCAGCATGAACGCGGCCAATCGCCACAGGCACCCGTGCTTATTGCGATTGTTTTGTTGAATTTCATGGATTCTTTGGGTGCAATGAAATGAATGAATTGCAATGTGTACAGTACTGTGCTACTGTGTCAATTTCAGGTGTTTAAAAAACAGAACTCTAAAATTCCTTTTTCTGCACTCGCCGCACCCGCGTCTTAAGGCGGTAAGGTTGGAAGACATTCCGCATCATGACTTCGGTATTCCGATGTGCACAACGTGTGAAGTGTTTGAATAACGGCCGTTGCAGCTTTACATACAGTACAGTAATGCAAAATTACTATTATCCGCATATGGATAATAGTGCATTTACCCTTTCAAATAAAACAGTAACCAGGAGCATAAAATAAATAAAACGTGTACAGTACTTACCCCTCAGTAGTTACCGCTTACCCCACAGCCAAAGGGAGTGACGTCACTTCCTTTCTGAAATTTGCATCAACCTTTAAAGTGATGTCACATCCTTTTGAGATAATGTAACCTATCACATGGTACAGCAACCAATTGGATTGTCTTCAATGGACGCCTCATTTAACAGAAAGAAGACAACGAGACAACATCCGTTGGGACTTACCATGGGGTTGGCTTGACAGATGAAGACAGAAGATAGAACATTAAAGCTAAGAAAGAAATAATGACAGACGAAGATAGAAGAAGGTGATAGAAGATAAAAGAAAGAAGAATTTTGCTACCTGTTCCGGATCTTCAAAGTTGAAGGCGTTGGATTGACTGATGACATCACGGTACAAGAGCTTCTTGAAATGCCAAGATTCGGAGAGTCAACGCTCCTAAAGGTAAGAAAAATATTGAATGTATGTAATTTAATTTTTACCGGTGTTTTTATTGCATTTTTTACTTTTTATATTTTTCATTGCCCATTGACTGATAATGTATTAATCTGTGCCCGTTTAAGTACAGATAAATACAGTGACTGCCACTGCATTTTTTGGCAAATGCTTTTTTTCTATTGATTGTTGTTTTTTCTCTTTCGGTTTATTGTTTGGCTAAAATTGTTTGTAATTTGGATGGCTTGTTTTTATTTAATTTTCCAATTGCTAAGCATTTTTAATTAATTATTTCTTTTGTTGGCTACTTATTATAATTGATGTGTTGGATAGTGTTTTTATAAATTAATTGATTTATTGGCAAGTGGTTTAAATTTATTAATTGTTGTGTTGGTTAGTGCTTTTATTTATTTAATTGGTTGGTTGGCTAGTGCTTTTATTTATTTATTTAATTGGTTGGTTGGCTAGTGCTTTTATTTTATTTTTTAATTGGTTGGCTAGCACTTTTATTTCTTGAATTGGGGTGTTTAGGTGCTTGCGTATATTACATAGTTACATAGTTACATAGTAGATGAGGTTGAAAAAAGACGTACGTCCATCAAGTTCAACCTATGCTAAATTTAGACAACAATAGAGATGGGAAGTAAATCCCCGATAGGTTCTTCCAATATCCGGATAATGATTGCAATATAGCAAAATGTCCAGGAAATAGTATGTCTTCAGAGAAGTAAATGTGCAGTATATAGGCTTAGATGCTCACATTGTAGCCATAGTATGGGATAACGAATAAGGGGTGAAGAGCCCCACAGTGAGTGTGTGAAGTGAGCACTCAACAAAGAGAGCCCACCACACCCACTAATGGGAGCAGGACACCTAAATCCCTAGGCTTGAGCAGATAAATCGCCTAGTTATATATACAGACTGCATAGTATTGGAGAAAATAGTTCACTCATGGTTTGTAAATGTCCTGGAAAGTACAGCGTGCCTCCTTCCGGTAATGGTAAATCGCAGTAGAAAAGAATGGTGGAGCACTGCCTAGAAAAAGGAAGGGCTGGAGGCTGATAGCAAAATTAAAAATGCTTTATTCTAAGGCATAAGTAGACAGAGCTACAAGAAAAAACAGGTACTCTAACGCATTTCGCGCTGGCGTAGCGCTTTATCAAAGAGTACATTTAGACAACAGATACTTTATCCTATATCTATACTTACTTATTGATCCAGAGGAAGGCAAACAAAAAACCCCATTAAGGGGAAAAATTAATTCCTTCCTGACTCCAAGAATTGGCAATCGGATTAATCCCTGGATCAACATCCTTCCCATGTATACTTATTTGGTATATCCCTGTATACCTTTCCCATCTAAAAAGATGTCCAACCTTTTTTTGAACAAATCTATTGTATCTGCCATCACAGTCTCCATGGGTAATGAATTCAACATTTTAACTGCCCTTACTGTAAAGAACCCTTTCCTTTGTTGCTGGTGAAATTTCCTTTCCTCCAACCTTAAGGGATGGCCCCGAGTCCTTTGTACTGCCCGTGGCATGAATTGTTCTTTTGAAAGCTCCTTATATTGTCCTGAATATATTTGTATATAGTTATATCCCCTCTTAGACGCCTCTTTTCTAATGTAAATAAATCTAATTTAGCTAGCCTCTCCTCATAAGTTAGAACGTCCATCCCCTTTATCAATTTGGTGGCTCTTCTCTGCACTCTCACTAGATCCATAATGTCTTTTCTTAGGATTGGTGCCCAAAATTGTACTCCATATTCAAGGTGTGGTCTTACTAATGCTTTGTGAAGGGGTATAATTATGTTTACTTCCCTTCCATCCATTGCCCGTTTGATGCAAGATAAGATCTTGTTTGCCGTTGCAGCTACTGCATGACATTGGGCACTATTGCTAAGCCTGCTGTCTACAAGCACTCCTAAATCCTTCTCCATCAAGGATTCCCCGAATATATCTCCATTTAATTTGTAAGTCACCTTTTTATTCTTGCATCCCAAATGCATAACCTTACATTTATCTGTGTTAAACCTCATTTGCCATTTACCTGCCCACGTTTCCAGTCTCTCCAAGTCCTTCTGAAGAGAAATTACACCCTGCTCTGATTCTATTACCTTACACAATTTAGTATTATCAGTAAAGATGGAGACTTTGCTCTCGATCCCAAACTCAAGGTCATTAATAAACAAATTAAAAAGCAGGGGTCCCAGTACCGATCCTTGAGGTACTCCACTCACGACTCTAGCCCAACCTGAAAAAGTTCCATTTATGACAACCCTCTGTTGTCTGTCCTTTAACCAGTTTTCAATCCAGGTGCATATATTATTACTGAGTCCAATTTTCTTTATTTTGTACATCAACCTCTTGTGTGAAACCGTATCAAAAGCCTTTGCAAAATCTAAGTAGACCACATCAACTGCATTACCCTGGTCTAAATTCCTACTTACCTCCTCAAAGAAACAAATAAGGTTAGTTTGGCAAGATCTATCCTTTATAAATCCATGCTGACTATTACTAATAATTTTGTTTTCCATTAGGTATTCCTGAATATTATCCCGTATTAAACCTTCAAGTAGTTTCCCTACTATTGAAGTCAGGCTTACAGGTCTGTAATTCCCCGGGTGTGATCTAGCTCCCTTTTTAAATATAGGCACCACATCTGCTTTACGCCAATCTTGTGGTACTGAGCCTGTGGAAATGGAGTCCTTGAATATTAAATATAATGGTTTGGCTATTACTGAGCTTAACTCCTTGAGAACTCTTGGATGTATGCCATCGGGGCTAGGTGCCTTATTTACTTTAATTTTTTCAAGTCGCTTATAAACTTCTTCCTCAGTTAACCAATTGTTCATTAATATGGAGGTTGTGGCTTCCTCCTGTGGCGCTACTTTTGAACTTGATTCTTCCCTGGTAAACACAGAGGCAAAGAATTAGTTTAATACCTCTGCCTTTTCCTTATCTCCAATAATCTGCCTACCAATTTCACACTGAAAGGTTCCTATATTTTCTTTTCTCATTTTTTTGTTATTAAGGTACTTAAAGAACTTTTTAGGGTTGACCTTACTTTCTATTGCAATCCTTTTTTCATTATCCATTTTTGCTAATTTGATTGCCCTTTTGCAATTTTTGTTACATTCCTTATAATTCTGATACGATGTCTCTGTCCCTTCTGACTTAAAGAATCTAAACGCCTTCCTCTTCTTGTCCATTTCCTTCCCTACCCGTTTATTTAGCCACATTGGTTTTGACTTATTTCTTTTATACTTATTACCCAAGGTATACACTGATAAGTGTGCTTTTCTAACAATGTTTTAAAGACTGCCCATTTATCTTCTACATTTTCCCTGCAAAAACATCATCCCATTGTATTACTACTAGATTAGACCTCTGTTTATTAAAATCTGCCTTTCTAAAGTTTAAAGTCTTTGTTGAACCCAAGTAATCTGTTTTTTGATAATTTATTTCAAATGAGACCATGTTATGATCACTGTTACCCAAATGTTCCAGGACTTGAATATTTGTTATTACTTCTACATTTTTTGATATGACCAAATCCAGAACTGCCCCTCTCCTGGTTGGTTCCTCAATAATTTGGGTCATATAATTATCTTTAAGCACCCCCAAAAACCTGTTTCCTTTTGTTGTAACGCTAATCTCATTGCCCCAGTCTATGTCTGGATAATAAAAATCCCCCATTATGCAAACATGACCCAGTTTTGATGCCTTCTCCATTTGCAAAAGTATTTTAGCTTCCTCAATCTCACAGATATTTGGTGGTTTATAGCATATTCCCACAAACATTTTCTTTATACTTTTACCTCCACTGCTAATTTCTATCCACAAGGTCTCTACATTTTCATCATTCCCCTCATAGACATCATCCCTTATAATAGGTTTTACATCCTGTTTAACATAGAAACATACTCCACCTCCCCTTCTATTTGTTCGCTCCTTCCAAAAAAGAGAATAACCCTCTAAATTAACTGTCCAGTCATGAGTTTCATCCCACCATGTTTCAGTAATGCCTATGATATCATACTGCTCCCTTGTAGCTATTAATTCAAGCTCCCCCATTTTATCTGTCAGGCTTCTTGCATTAGCAAGCATGCATTTCAGTTTTTTTTCAGCCTGTACTATTATCTTATCTGCTCCTTTCTTTCTGCTCCCACTTGGTTTAGTCTTAAGAAGTTTTCTAGTATTATCTCTATTTACTATGGGTATCTGACTGCTTGTCAAACTTGCACTTGCCCCCATTCTACCTCCATACCACCTTGTATCCTCATCTATTCCATTTAGTTCATTATCTGTTTCATTCCCCTCCCCCCTCCATCCTAGTTTAAAATCTCCTCCAACCTTTTTAGCATTCTCCCCCCTAGCACAGAAATCCCTCTTCATTGAGGTGCAATCCGTCCCTAGAATATAGATGGCACTTCTCAGAAAAGGAGTCCCAGTGCTCTAAAAACCCAAACCCCTCTTTCCTGCACCACTTTCTTAGCCATGCATTAACCTCCCTGATCTCTGACTGTCTCCCTGCGGTAGCGCATGGCACTGGTAGTATTTCAGTATATCTTTTATAATTGTGTATTTTTGGCCTTCATGCTTTTTTATTAGGGTGACCATTGACTGCTATAGTGGCTTATCATGCCCATATTATATGGGTATGATGTACAACTATGCCAATCGATGGATACAGAGTGGGTATAGTGGGCCCCGGGTGTGTGGTTAGGCATCCCAAGTGAGTAGCAGGGGAGGGTGGGTTTACCCCTTAATTACTATAGCGGTTATTAACTGCTAAGCTGATTAAGGGGTTAGGGTCCATTAAATTGTATTTTTTCATGTATTCTTGCTGGCATCGGAGGACACGGATCTGCAGTATGGTGATGAGGATGCCATTCATGATGGCAGGGGAAAATACAAAGGTTTATTTACTTTATTTATGCTGGCTGGCTAATGTTTTATTTAATAATGGGAAAATGAGCTATTATTCATATCTGGATAATAGTTATTTTGCCCATTGCAGTACTGTATGTGTTGGGGGGTTGGGGGATATTTATTTAAATGTATTGAAAAAAAATGTTGGACACAGGATTGGTACTGCAGACCAGCGGTGACACGCAGGGACCACCCTAGGGCCCGCAGATACCCGCGGGGACCACCTGAGGACCCCGGACATCCATGACCTCTGGTGTCAATCATGTGGGGGTAGAGGAGGTGCATATTAGTGTTGTTGTGTTTTTAATATTTATTATGGGTAGCAGCTTTTTTAATATAAATTTTATTACTAGTGTAGATAAGCAGGGGTCTCCGGAGCAGAACCGCGTTGATTTGAGGTCCGGGAACCCCCTGCTTCCCGAGAAACAGACCATGTTTTGTGGTGTCAGTATCTCTTATGAATTTAAATGTCCCATGTCATGTTACCATGGGAATAAAATGCATAGGAGCTACCGGCACCCCATAACGGGGCCTGTATCTCAGGAAGCAGGGGGTCCCCAGATCTCAAATCAATGAGATTCTACTCCGGAGACACCCTGCTACAATACACTAGTATTAAATGTTATTTTAAAAATGTTTGATCTCTGGCAAGATTTCCGCAGGCAGAGGCGGCACTCTCTCTCTGCAGCAGAAAGAAATCACCTGGTGAGCCCTTTTCAGAGAGGCGATCATCATGTCATCGGCTACTTGCCAGTTTTGCAAATGTTGCTATCACAGGTACTCTGGGCTTTCTGCATTCCGTGATAGCAACGCTGTCAAAACTGGCGATTTAAACAGCCCTGCGATTTTTTTCCCCTGGTGCTTACTGCACAGGCCGCATTGTTAAACCAAAAGCACTGATTTTATCACTGCTTTGTGAATCGGCCCCAATGAATTCAACAGATCACTTCCAAAGCGAGCCGTGCAATTACATACAGATTACGTAAAGGATACCTTGAGTGGCACTATAATCAGCAGACCCTTAGACAGTGCGATGACAATGCATTGCTTCTTTTACGGGCAGTGTTTATACTTGCACTTTACAGTACATAGAGGCTGCCTCCAGACTTGCAATGATATGAGGACCATGCCTATAAGTATAGTGAGATGTGCATCAGTCTAGTGCATCACTTCAAATGTAAGCAGTGTCACTGCAACCCTATTATATAGAGGATAACTTCAGTCACACAATAATAAGTGGACAGTACCAGTAAGTGAAGAAATTAAAGTTGTCCTGTTATTGGGATCACAGTTTTTTGTTATCCTTATGATTCAAACTGTTGTTATACAATAATTGTATAATAGGCATCTGGACAGAGGGTGTTTTTCTCTTTTTCTTTTTGAATATGATATTGGTGATGACACATATAACTACTATACAACGGTGATGCATAACCTTCATAGACATGCCACTGTTCAAGCTGTGTGAAATGCACTTTGGGGCTTTTGTACGTGTGACCATGATGGAGTGAGCTGCAGCACAGACCCATTCGAGGGCCAAATTGAGCAGTTCTGAGTTTGCTGACACAATTAGAATTGTAAGGACCATCACTGCCGCCATTACTGAAACAATGCAGAGACTTGCAAGTATTAAACTTAACACAGGAAATATATTCTACGCCAGAATTTGGCCAAGTACTTAATTAAAGACAATATTTTTGAACACGCATGATACTGAGAGCAAGAGGATCTCTGTATGTGACTTTCCTTTCCATATAGGACCATTATCATCCTTGATTGGTCTTAACTTGATTGCTAATATAGGGAATTGAGTAATGTATGCTGTCTATCTATGGGCTAGGTGTGTGTGTTTGTTTAGTCCTGTATGGAGACAAGCTAACATTATGCACTTTATTTCCTGATCAGCGATTCTCTCCAGGTTTAATTATATACATAGTTTCACAGTGTAAGAAAGATGTTATTATGTTTGTAGAAAAGTAAACACAATTATTATGTTTTTGTAAACATTTGAGTAGGAACAAATCCAATGCCAAGCAAAGAATATGGGCTATGAGCGCAGATTTCGAGGTAGCATATGGACACTGTTTTTCTTGTATTATTTGTATTATTATTGTTTAATTTCTAACAAGCTATGCATAGGTTAAATTGATAAATTGATAACTAGGCAATGGCTATATGAAGCTAGTTTTAGAGTAGATCGTCAGAACAAATAATCAAGGTCCATCTAGCAAAAAGGACAATTGTGCTTAATGTTCTCCACCCAAAGTAGTTTGTTTAGCCTGTATTTGTAGATCAAACTTAATTATTGTGTTGGCTTCCAATAAAATTGAACTGCCAAAGAGATCTGTCTTTGGATATTTCATTTGATATGGGATAAGAAGTAAATCACAATGACAAATAAATAACATTTATTTTCATTATCTCCCATGATATATATGAAGTGGGTCACATGTATGAGTTCCATTATCTGTGTAAACTATACTGTATACATATATTGTGATGCCCACACCACGTTGAAGCATCTTTTAATCCCAGATAAAGGCAGGAAACGTAGTACTTCTCTTACATGGGGTTTATTTACAGGGATTAAATCAAATTCTAACAGGCCCACCGTCCCTTTAAATCAAAACAACACATAAAAATAACACCTATTCCCTTTAGAGAAAGCTAACTACACCATAGCTTTTGCCCTCACTAACTACATGGCCAGCTAAGCTGGTTCCAAAGCCAAAAACATGCCCTGGCATATGCCACAGTGAAACACAGTCTCTGCATACAATATTAAGGGTTTTGTTTATCTTAGTCCTTTGGCGCAGACATCTCTGCTTCAGCACGGTCTCTCCTCCTTTCTTCCTAGGAAAACTCAGCACCACGTTGAGCCCAGAGAAACTCCTCTGTAGGTCCTCTATACCAGCTACCGCAGATGGGGAGCACTTCTATCTCCCCCCTTCTCTGGGGAAAACAGTCTCTCTCTCTCTCTCTCTGTCACTTTCAGCAGTGACTCTCTTGCAGCATGGCAGCATCTATGTAGTCACTTCATGACTATTCAGACCAGGCTAATTAGCTTAAGCTGAACTAGCTACTCTAAAGATAAACTCTCTGAGAGCTGAAAAGTCCTATAGCTGCCCTATTCTAGCCACTAGAGGGCAATGATAGTATCACATATCCCTCTCCCCAGCAAAACATTGTCCTGTGAGTGGTCTGTGGACTATTCCCGTGCACTAGCCTCTTTGTCAGACATGTCTGACATCCACCTCTTCTTTTCCTTGCCTTCCAGTTGAAGAGTCTTTCCTTTGGGAGAAGTACTAGGCCTTCTGGGTCTACAGTTCATGAAGACGTACCCCCATCTTTTTTCTTGTGTGCTCAGAGTCTCTTTAATATCTTTGGTTGCTGCCTGCAGGATAGGTGAAGGCTTAGTTAACGCTTGCTCCGATGGTTAAGCCTTTACAATCTCAGTTTTTACTGGGGTAGTGTCCCAAACTACTACTGTACCCTTGTCTTCATGGACCTTGGTTTCCGTGGCATCCAGAAGCTTGGGCACAGCCAATGCCCTTTTCTATAGTGAAGACATTTGTGTATTACTGTTCTGGAGAGCCTCACTCTGTTTTAACTCTACCGTCACCTTTTCCATGGACCTCTTCTTAAAGATCTTCTTCATATTAGAAACCTCCTGCTGGGCAGTAATAGAGTCCAGCGTGGTGTCCCGTTCAGTCTCCAGAGCTCCTCATCTAGGTCACGTTTTTGTTTCTCTGCCTTCTTGTGGCCAGCACGCTCAGATTCCAGGTCCTTCCTCAGGTCTTGAAGCTGTCCTTCTATACTTCTTTTCAGACTCAAGGTAGCTGCTTGTTCAACTTCTTTGAAGTTGAGTCGCGATTCACATCTCCTAGCTGACTCAGAGCAAGGCTAAAATTAGTTTCCTTTTCTCTTTTTATGACCTGCAGCTGCCGATGCTCCTCCTGGACCTTGTCCAGCTCCAGCTGCAGGCGTGTCCTCTCTTTGGATGTTTGTCCAGCAGCTTGTGGGCATCAGCCATCACGCTCTCATAGCGCAGTGGCAGGTCAACAACTTGACGGAAAAACACCTTCTCGCACTCTTCCTTTTTGGAGAGCTGTATCTTGAGCTCAGCAACCTTCATCGGCAGTTCGGCAATTGGATTCCGCAAGACTCCTCTCAGTGCCTTCATCTCTTCCTGGTGCTTGCTCTGGGTTTGCGTCAGTGCATCCTTCAGACTTTGGATCTCTGTAGTTTTTGTCACTAGGATCACGCTGCTTAGTGGAGGGGAGGTTCCCCCATCCGTCACTATACTCCTTGAGAAAGACCAGTTGGGTCTTGAAACACATGGGAGGAGGTTCTTCTTTGTTCATGGATGTAGTATCCGTTTTATGTAGCTTAATAAAGAGTTTTTTTAACCTACTTTTTTGCTGGTGAGTTCGGCATTTATATGGGGCGGCTGTTCCTCTGATCATCTACCTTGCTTCTTTTCTGACCGATTGGAGAGATGCCGTGGAGGGACGCTGATCACCTATTCAAGGTGCACCCTTGATGACTCCTGATGAAACCTCCAAGGAGGAGAAACGCATAGAGTGAATCCAGTGTATCCAGTGCCCAGCCGAAACCAAGGGGGAGGCTCCATACAGCGTCACCTGCCTGTCCTGAGCTGTCTCTAGAGTTTCCATTCTGGGAATGAACCCGGAAGTGCGTGAGACGAAAGACGCGACTGCCCCAGTGTACCGAGTGCATTGAGCAGAGAGACCGCTCTGCAACCTCCGCTGTCGGCGTTGATCATGTGATCAAACTGCTCATGCTATTCAAAAACCATTTGAGTGTGATTTTATCTTTTCTGCTGCAGATAAAAAGTGTTTTGCAGTCTACACTATGTCCATTCTTTCTTACACCTTCTATATGCTGTGAGGATTCTACCATATGATGTTCCTAAAAGTGAAAATGCCATCGAAATTGCAGCACAAAGAAACCTTTACATACACCTTAACATAGAGAAATCTGTGACTATAAATTTTATTGGGTGAATGAGAATTGCATTCAAGATCAAAGATAAAGACATATTGCACCATTTGTACAGTATATGTTTTTCTATTACATGTCTTTGCGCTCCCTGATCTCTTTGGACATCTGAAAACTACAAGGATTAAGAAAGTAATCAAAGATTGAGCAGCATCCGATTAAGTTGCTTGTATTTTTATTTATTCATATGCACTGAATCACAATTGTGTTGGTTTACTAAACACCATTGAGCACTACAAGGCTATTGGGTATGATTTCATGTAACTTTTATATTACTGTATATTAATTAATATTTTGAGATATCCTCACTTATAGGATCACTAATTTAGATTTAAGCGCTATTTGATAACACTTCACTTTCATTATCCCCATACATACCTCCGTCATTTGGCACGTTAATCTCTACCTATGCTCCGCTTTTTAACCTTTGATATTGAAATGGATTAGTTTATTTGTTTCCTGTTGTTTCCTGGAGCTTGTAGTCATTTTATTGTCTTTGTGTGTAAAAAACAAAAGTGGGTGAATTGCACAGTACTGAACCACCAGATGCACTACAGGTAATGCATGCAAACAAACCGCATCCATTTATAACCTAATTAATATATCTTTTTAGATGAATGTGCCCTCGATTAACTGGACCCCAAGCTCTTACTCAGTGAGAAGTTATGTAATACACCGACAATATATTCAGCTTTAAGTGAAGCAAGATATTAACTCTTTCCATCGCTCAGATTGAATGTAAATATACTGCATTTTGTCCAAAATATCTGTGGTTTTAACCAAGTTGGTGCAGTAAGCAAACCATTTCCAATTCCAGGATTTTGTAAAATAACTTGTTATGATGTGTGTTCTTTCGGTGTGTGTTTACACTTTTAGAGCTAAACAGTCTCTCATTAATCTTACTATTTCGTGTTGATTTGCGATTCCTTTTATTTTTCCCTCTACTGTGTGTCTCTTGACCTAATCATAAACTAAAGTTTATATTGTTTGTTAAATGATTATGTTGTCCTGTTACTTTTTAGTTTTTATAGATGTAGTCTTGACAAGTGTTTGCCCTTTTACATAGCTTTTTATTTAGAATGGACAGAACGTGGTAATTGAAGTGCTTTAAAAAAGGTTGTGTACACTCCTTTAAAACAATAGGTCAAAGCTCTCTAGACACACTTTTTAAAAGTTGAAAGGTATATTTATGCTATGATAACGAAAAAGTGCGGATTCTTGCTTTTAGTTAAGAGAAACTGAAGTTCTGGATTGTAAATGGTGGTGTTTTTCATGGCTGATTCCCACACTTCACTGTGTGTGACAAAAAAACCCACAACCAAATAAACTATATATAAAATTAAAACAGAACAATATATACAAGAAAAAACATTCAGCTCCTTTCTTGGGCAGGTGCGCTGGCTGGCTCACTTGACCCAGAGTTGCGTGCCATGCCACACCTCAAGCTGTGCATATGCAGTGTTAATGGTGTGGGCATGTCTACGGATGGTGGAAGAGTTGCCATTTCCAGCAATAAGGAAACCCCTGATAAGGGCAGGGATTCCATAGAGGCACTGGGGTTCATTGCCATGGAGGGGGCACGGATGGTCTCCAAGCCCTGCTGGATTGCCCAGGTGAGCCCATTAATGGGCGATGAAATGTGAGCCATGCCATTTATTACAGTACAACTGTATTGGCACATAGTCAGGATCATCACACAGTGACTGCGCTGGGCTGTCTGCTCTCGATGGTGGGCTGCTTGCTCCATTCTTCTGGAGGTGAGCCTCATTAGCCCTGCAGTTGCCACAATATGGCAAAACTGGGCCATAATGTCCTTACATCCAAAGCTCTAGCTTCAACTACAGAGATTAATTAGCTGGAGTTTATTTGGCCGGAACCAACAGTAAGCAACAAGCACAAAAACAAGATCATAACTCCCAATACTGGGACGAGGGACTACTAGCTCATTAGGTGCCAGATGCTGCGAAAGCTACAGTAGTTTACCCTGAATGTTGCCACAAAATCAGTGAAGCTCCCAGTTCTCCAATAACAAGAGGAGACCACTCTGTGTAAGTAAACTCCAGGGATAGGATGGTCGCTAGTCACAGAGACCAACCTGCAACTTCTGTGGCGCTCGGGTCAGTATCGGCTTGTATAGTTTTCTGCCTCCATTCAGAATCATGGAGAACTGGGTGCTGGCCAATCAGCATTTACCTCTAACCAC
The DNA here is from genome assembly GCF_040206685.1 of Ascaphus truei. Taxonomy (NCBI): domain Eukaryota; kingdom Metazoa; phylum Chordata; class Amphibia; order Anura; family Ascaphidae; genus Ascaphus; species Ascaphus truei. The sequence goes on from NC_134484.1 coordinate 333,153,191, forward strand.
TGAGCCAATCCCGAGCTATGGGTGTATCTGGAATGGAACTATCCAGATTGGGGTGGAGTCATATTCCTAAGGATGCCCCGAGTGGCAGAGTCCTAGGAGAGTGGAAAAGTAGAACTGACCAATAGGAAACATGTCGACGGGGCTAGGACCTGAATGTTGGTCCCTAAGATCAGTTCCAGGCACCCTGCAGTAGAAAAAACGAATGGCGCACAGCCAGGGAGCCAGGTGTGGACTAAAAAATATTTCTTTAATGCAGCATAGCAGGAGACAAATTCACCCCCTTGGGGGACACAGACAGGGACCTCCCGTGACACCACTATAATTCAATAATCACAGGAGAGATATCCATGCATAGATAAATGAAAAAAAGATCAATCCATACACCTGCTCCAAAATAGACTTGCTTGTAGATAACGCTGTGTAAGTAAACTCCAGGGATAGGATGGTCGCTAGTCACAGAGACCAACCTGCAACTTCTGTGGCGCTCGGGTCAGTATCGGCTTGTATAGTTTTCTGCCTCCATTCAGAATCATGGAGAACTGGGTGCTGGCCAATCAGCATTTACCTCTAACCACTGAGCCAATCCCGAGCTATGGGTGTATCTGGAATGGAACTATCCAGATTGGGGTGGAGTCATATTCCTAAGGATGCCCCGAGTGGCAGAGTCCTAGGAGAGTGGAAAAGTAGAACTGACCAATAGGAAACATGTCGACGGGGCTAGGACCTGAATGTTGGTCCCTAAGATCAGTTCCAGGCACCCTGCAGGGTTGGATGCCTCGTTGCCAGACACAAAACAATATTCTGGGCTTGGAGTGTGTACTCTCCCAGCAGGGGGATGCGTCCTTCCCTAGTCTCCCATTATCTTTGACGCACCTGGCCCACAGTTTGACCAGCCCCCGACTCATTGTATTCCTGATAAACAGCCATTGTCACTGGCCCAGGCACACAATAAGTCACACAGAATAAACCCAAACTGTTGTAAAACCCCTGGTCTGTAAAGATCCCCTGGTTTTTCCAAAAATGTTGCACTGGTCCAGTCCCAGAGGTGAGGAGATAAATCACCCAGCATTCTCTGATCTCTTCTTCCACACAGCTTAGTCCCACACTGCCACCTGGGTCCAGTGTTCCTATGGAGTGTCCAAAGGGCTTTACTCCACTCCAACTTTAAGCATCCGTGGTTATATCTGATATTACAACGTCAGTCACGTGACCGCACATCGGATCTGGAAAAGGATATTGCAAGTCTCCCAATCCCCTGCTGGGATACTATCTGAATTACCATGGGAATTCTGGTCATTCCACTATTGGATAAATACTGTGCCTGTTTTTCTCAAGTTCCATCGTTGATCGCCGTAGTGCTACAGTGGGACTCCAATGGATGCTAATATGGATGCTAATACAATTACCATGGCAACTATCACTCACTTAAATAGCATGTAACAGGGAAATCATAAATACAATATCCACAAAACATCCACCCAAAACCCCTTCCTTTTAAACCCCCAGATCCCACTAGTACTGAGGGATAAGAGTACTACTTCTACTATGAATAACAACATTTATATATGTGTGACTGGGAATAATAATAAACTGAATAAAATGTCAAAACCTCTTATTTCCTACGGTTCTTTAAAAAATAAATAACATGTGTACCCAAAAATTAAGTGCAATCATGTTCAGATGGGAGGTCTAATGATACCTCTCCTAGAGGAAAACCCTCACCCTATACACAATATGGTGGAAGGAAATCAATACAGCATCCTCAACCCATTATGGGAAAATCAGGAAAAACTCTGACATGTCCCCCCATATACATGGTGCAGGGGCCACGCCCCATAAGGGAACAAATCATGTATCCTCTATCTTGAGTGGGCCACACGGATAGAGAACACAGAGTTAAGCAGCTGAGCCAACGCTTCATAGAGTGATTGAGGTGTCAAGAATGATGTCAGCAATAAGACTGCAATAGAGGGAGGACCGAGTCATAAGGCACATTCAAAATATACAGTAGACCAAATTCCATTTTCAATTCAAGGTAAGCAGTAATGGGCCAGATACCATCACTAACAGATGCAATAACAGACCCATCTCTATCTTTCGATAAAGGTCAGTCTGTATAACATACAGGATGATCTCAAAATCCCCTCCTTAGAGGAAACAACTCCGATCTAGATCTTTATTCATGCCCCCTGGGGCTTATTCCTGCCCCTTGGGGCTAATATGCCTAGTTTTCTTATCAAATCTGCCTCCCTTTGAAGCAGTCTCCTGACCCTATTGCAACCTGTATGCAATTTAATAACATGATAAATTACTTCATAGCTCAGTTGGCTCACATTACTGTATGTCCTGTGCTCACAAAATGATGAACCACAGGAGCCTCCAAATCACCTCTGTGAATCATCACCTTATGTTGTTTAATCCTGTCTTTTATGAGCGGTGTGGTCTCCCCTACATACCTGAGGCCACATGGGCACTTAATCAGATATACCATATATCTAGATAGACAGTCGTAATTCTGATTGATGTGAAATGTTCTCTCTGTGCTGGGATGGGTGCACTGTGAGCAACTACAGCATCTAAAGTTTCCTACTCGAGGAGCAGTTAAAAGTAATTTTTGTTCCCACATATCTGCCTGGACAGAAACGTCTCTAATAATTCGACCCCTCTTATACAGTATGAAAAGAGGGGAGGGCCCCTGAATTGTGCTTGTATGGCCCTATCATATTGTAGCTGTTGCCAGTGGTTCAATATGATATTTTTAATTTTATCACTGGAAGTGGTGTAAGTGGAGATAAAAGGTACAGAGTATTTTGTTTTCACTACAGTCCTAGGGTCTTCAAGCCACAGAAGGAAATCCCTGGACAGTAGTTCCACCTTTCTCCTTTGCTTATGTAATAAGGGACTAGGATAACCTCAATCCCTAAATTTGCACTCCCTTGCATCTAAGCCAATCACCCCTTTGTCCAAAGAGCTAATGATGCGCTTGATTCTAAGGAACTGATAGAAGGGGAGGCCCTTAATGGTCCGTGGAGGGTGATAGCTATCATGATATAAGGAGGAGAGGGGTTAGAGAAGGAGGAGTGAGAGAAGGAGGAGTAGAGAGGAGGAAGAGAGAGATAGAGAGATGAGAGAGAGGATGATGAGGAGGAGGATAGGGGTGAGAGAGAGGAGGAGGAGGAAGATGGGATGAGAGAAAGAGGAGGAGAAGAATTAGGATGAGAGTGAGTGAGAGAGAGGAGGAGGATGGTGGGTGAGAGAGAGAGGATGTTAACAAATAATATATTGTATGCATATCTAAAAAGTTTAAATGGACCAATAGGAAGCCGTGACATCATCCCTTACGTTGCGGCTTCCTATTGGTCCACGTGACCAGTATCTGAGCATGACATACCTGCACCCCCTATTGAGGGATGTATCCAAAGAATCAGGAGGTTCCCGGAGTCTAAATTTATGCGGTTCAGCTCCGGTAACCCCCTGCATCCTACCTAGGGGACGGAAAACTTTTTGGGAAGGGGAGTTGGGATTGGGTGAGGGGGAGAGCTTTGATAGTGCTTCCCTAAGGGAAGCACATACCCTAGGGATGGGCCTGTCTCTACCATGTACTGATAGGTCAGTGGATTAAATTTACTCTTCACTCTGAGAGTCTTTGTTAATACATGAAACAAGGAATCAACATCTAGTTCTGTATGATGTATTCAGCTCTACAGTATCTTCATTAAAAAAACTCTCAGCCGCATTGCCCTAAAAAAGCGTGCAAGTTCATTATCTAATTTTAAAAAGTCTGTCTCTATGGTGGGGACAAAGGACAACCCCCTGTTTAGAACCTCCATTTGAACAGGGGTCAAGATTCTATCTGATATATTTACCCCCAGTAGTGGGAAAGTTGAGCCCTCATCTGTCCTCCTTTCCTGGGTAGTTCTATGTCGCCGGTGTTTCCGCCCCGCCCTACAACAGTTCTTCCTGTATTCGGATGCGAGGTCTGTCCCCCACCTAAAAAAGGAACATTCCCACCCTGGGAGGAGTCCCTCCCCGAGTTATCTCTATAATCAGTGGCCTGGACCTCATTATTATCTATACACCGGTCAATTGGTCCTGCCTCTATACTTAAAGTATGTGAGTTAGGCAGCACTCCACCACACTAAATTTAAGTGTATAAATTTCTGATCTGGTGCACGGAAACAGAGAGGGACCCCTGGACCCCTCAAAACAATAACCAATTAATATAGTGGTTCCCAGCACTCAGTATGAAAAACCAGACAAAGGCGTCAATGTAGAAATAACAACGATATATTCAAGAATATTGCACTACATAAGCAACTCTATTCAGGGCTATGTAGGAACTTTACATGGAAAGAAGGGCTAAACTATAAATCACAAGTCTGGTGAGGGAGAGGGATGGAGGAAATACAAAGGGAATAATAACCGAGGGGGGGGGGGGAATGGGAGAGGGGGGAAAATAAAGGAAAAAAGGACAACGTGTAACAAACGCTCATTTCAAGGTGATAGGAGGTAAAGTAAAGAAAAAACACAGACCTTTCTAGGTATTCCCAAACTAGGGTCATATCACTGCTGCAGTTGCAATCAGTGCAACAACATGAAGGAGGGGAACCTTTTTCATCACCCAAAGACTGGCAAGAAATTCTTTATCAAAAAATACTTTACATGCCTTTCTCGGAACGTAATTTACTTAATCAAATGTCCTTGTGGCCTTGGATATGTGGGGGAGACCACACAACATGTCAAAGATAGGATTAGACAGCATAAAGTTGCAATTCGGAGGTGTGATGTTGAGGCACCGGTAGCACACCACTTCACACAAGCTGAACATAATATCAGCCAACTCTGCTACCAGAAAATTGATGGTGTTGAAAGGAGTTGCAGAGGCGGTAACATGAAGAAAATATTGCAACAGAAAGAAAGCAAATGGATCAGGCTACTAGACACACTAGCCCCAGGAGGGATCGATAAGGAGTAATACCTGGGTTGTTTCTAAACGTGATATCCTCGGTAGCTCCTAGTCCCTACCCTATGTGCTTGTCTTATTATTTGCTGTACTATGCCTTGCATCTAATTTATCTTCTATCCTCCTCTATAGATCAGACATGTCTATGGCTGCATGATTGCCCCCGAGTTCATGAGGGATGTGTCCGTGGCCGTTTCACTATCCGAGTCACTCTGCATTTACAATCTGCTATGCGACCAGGGATCCGTCTTTGATGTCATTGATCACTTCCCACCTCTGTCCCTCACCTTTTGGCATTTATTGAGACTTTAATCTGATCCACGTACCGTTGCATTTGGGTGGTGGATAGGGCATTGCTGTATGTGTATCCCTGACCTATACATCTTAATGACAGGCTGTGTTTTTTGTACATAAGAACATGTTTGAACCCTGCGATATACATAGATTTTCGACAGTACATATGACCAGACCATTTAGATCCATAATGACTTTCGTTAGGAGTTCTCACTGACTCTCTCTGTCCTATAATTTCAGATATCCACCACCATTTACAGTATATATTAATTATTTTTTCATTCTTTTAGGTATCATTACAGTGTGGTATAGGATAGAACAGTTTTGCCCTAGTATCCCTTTCACCTATATTATAGTGAGGTTGTGTGTCTCTGAGTATGTCCATGTCTGTTCCCTCTGTAACACTGTGACTATCTGTTGTGTGCATGGCAATATCATGTGGTCCCCTTAGATCCTTGTTGACATTAATGAGGGATCAACCCTTTTTGGTCAACACACTGTTTACATATGGCTACACAAGGGTCTCCCCCTGTTTGACTCATTGGGGCTGGCCAGGTCATAACTCTGTAATGGTGCACCATGTATCCTGTAAGATCTACTGTATTGACTCTTTTATATCCTATGTGATTGACACATGTTTTTTATTACAGTAGACAGCACCCTGTGCTTGGTACCATACAAGCATGCACATGTCAAACAGTCCCGCTGACGTGACAGGCACCTTCAGAGTGGGAGCGGCATCTGTTCGTACGGGGTATTGATTGTTTCCCCGATCATCAGGGGAAGCTGACGGCTCCTCATCCAGGCACTCGTTATTTCAGTAGAGATATCATGAACTCCGCGCACCAATCCATTTCAGCACTATAATTGGACAGAGGGCTTTCTTCCCCTCCTTCTAACATCAGCTGGGACTTCTCCTGCATTCCGCAAAATAGCGCCATGATTGGACAGCAGGCTCCCCTCCCCTCAATCTTGCAATCAGCTGAGACATTTAAATAACGGCGGTTTTCACTGCATTTACACAGGAACCCTCATGTAGAGCACAGGACTTTATACTGACGAGCAGCACAATTTGGAGGATTTGTATTGCCTTTCCTTTCCTCTCAGATTCATCTTTGTTCAGGCATCTCGGTATAGTGTTTCATTGTGCTCTTATAAGAGAGAATAGTCTCTTAAACTAATAGAATATTCGTGTCAGTTTACTCTAGGTTGCACTTAGGTATCTGTGCACTCTCCTGAGATTTATGTTTATCTTGATCACTTAACACTAAGGTGTAGTTGGTATACGTTTTGTTCTTTTGTTATACGTTTACTGTTTGAGAGGTGTGTTTGGGTGGAGGTATATTATTTAGGGAAGTACCACAGACTATCCTAGTCTGTGGGAAGGGGCCTGAAGAAGGGGCGCTGTAGTCCCCGAAATGAAGCCCCCCTATATTTTATCACCTTGACCTGAGCGTTTGTTACACGTTGTCCTTTTTTCCTTCATTTTCCCCCCTCTCCCATTTTTTCCCCTTCTCTGTTATTATTCCCTTTGTATTTCCTCCATCCCTCTCCCTCTCCAGACTTGTGATTTATTGTTTATCCCTTGTTTCCATATAAAGTTCCTACCTAGCCCCGAATAGGGTTGGCTTATGTATTGCAATATTCTTGAATACAGTATATCGTTGTTATTTCTCCATTGACGCCTTTGTCTGGTTTTTCTTACTGAGTGCTAGGAACCACTATATTAACTGCCTCTATACTTGTTCCTCCTGCCTTCCTTTCTATACCAATGATAGATTTTGCATGAGATACAGTATAGTCCCTTGCATCTCACAGAAACATTTTCATTTTTTTCCCCCTCAATCTCCTTGGCAAAGGTCAAGATCTTAGAATTTTTAATACTATGATATTCACTTCCTGTAGACTACTCTTTAGACTCTCCTCTAATCTTGTCATATGAGTCTGCACATCAACAAGCTCTTTTTGGATATACTCAATAGTTAAAATCATGAGTCAAATGAACACTTATTTAGTGTGCCCTCCCACTTCTCAGTATTCAACCTTGTCAGGAAAAAAGGATGGTCTCAAAGTACAGGTAAACCCCGTTATAGCGCGGTCTTTGGGGTCCACCCCGAGACCACCACGTTAGTAACGGGGTCGCGCTAATTTAAAAAAAAATGGCCGCCGCGTGCCTGATCGGGAGGGAGGGAGTGAGGAGGGAAGGAAAGGTGGCCGGAAGCCCTACACGTCCCCTAGCAACTGTCCTTACCTCCCATCATGGCGGAGAGAGAGACACTTGGGGGGAGAGCATGGGGGGATAGAGATGTGTGTATGCTGCCTGTGTGTGTCCTGTGTGCAGGGCCTCTTGTCCCTGGCCCAATGAGTAATGGGAAAGGTGCCAGACCCCTGTCAGCAAAACTAATCTGTCCTGATCCGCAGAGCTGGCCTGTTGGAAGGTGTCCATTGAGATGCCTTTCCAGGCAGCATGCTGCAGACTGGTAGAAGGGAAGTTTCCGACAGGCACCTCCATGGCCACCTATCAGCAGTCAGCTCGGCAGGCTCCCTCCACAGGCCTCAAACAGGCCCCCTCAATCCTCCAGGGGGCGCTCTCACAATCTCTCCTCTTCCAGTGTCCCTATCCCCCTCTCTCACATTTCCTCCCCCCCCCCAGGCCCCCACACCTACCGGCCCTCCGCGGCATAGCCCACGCAGCCCTCCGAGTCAAAGCCTGCTCCTCCCTCACCCCCCTCCTCCCGACACCCCCCTCGTCCCGACACCCCCCCTCCTCCCGACACCCCCCCCCCCTCCTGATGCCAGCTCCGCTCCGATCTCAGCAGCCAACACCAAAGGTAGGGAGGGGGAGTGGGAGGTGTGGTGTAGTGTGCTGTGAGAGTGTGTTGTGAGAGCTGTGTGCTGTGAGAGTGTGCTGTGAGTGCTGTGTGGTGTGAGAGCTGAGTGCTGTGTGAGCTGTGTGCTGTGAGAGCTGTGTGCTGTGTGAGAGTGTGTGCTGTGAGAGTGTGTTCAGTGAGAGTGTGTGCAGTGGTGCAGTGAGAGTGAGTGCTGGGAGTGTGTGCAGTGTGCAGTGTAGTGTGTGCAGTGTGTGCAGTGTAGAGTGTGTGTAGTGTGTGCAGTGTAGAGTGTGTGCAGTGAGTGCTGGGAGTGTGTGCAGTGTAGAGTGTGAGCTGGGGATGTGTTTGCAGTGTGCTGTGAGCAGTGTGCAGTGTAGAGTGTGAGCAGTGTAGAGTGTGTGCAGTGAGTGGTGGGAGTATGTGCAGTGTAGAGTGTGTGCTGGGAGTGTGTGCAGTGTGCTGTGAGCAGTGTAGAGTGTGTGCAGTGTGTGCATGTAGAGTGTGCGTGTAGAGTGTGCAAAAAAAAAATTTTCATTAAAAAAAATTATTATTATTATTTTTTTTTTAAACGGGAGCCACGTGAAAACCGCGTTATAACCGATTTCGCGGTATAATGGGGCGCGCTTTAACGGGGTTTACCTGTACTTCTTAACCCCCATTGGGATCCGCCTCAGCCTCATATAATCTGACAAAGTTGTGGAACGCAGTTCAAGGCTCACCTTCTTCTAAGGACCCGCTCCAACTCCCTAGGAACATCTGGTGCATGATCCTCAGACAGGAATTCCCTCGCACCTTTAAATGAGTAAGGGAACAGGGGACACTTTTATAGCATTTCCTTGCGTGGGTTTTTCACCACTTGTTTGTGTTTTTCTCCACTTATTGATGTTTATGATTAAAATTGGAGGTTTCTCTTGTGCTTTACTGATTTAAATTGCCGCTTTTGAGTGCTGTGAGTGTTGTGATGAGTACCACTGTCTAGGATATGCCACTTGGAGACACCTCACGAACCTCCTGTTGGGAATCACTGCTGTGCACTATAAAGAACTCTAAAGTTAGTCTGCTACTTTTCTCCAAGGCCATTTTGGCTACAGAACTCTGAACTTCCCCTGACAAATATTTAAAATTTTCAACAATTTTGTTAAGTAATACAAATAGATTTACCATTTATCTTATAGGTGTAATGGTAAATATTTTCACACTCAATTACATGAAATAATATAAAAACAGAATCAGACTCAAAAACATGGCAAGCACAAGGGTTAAAATATATCTTTATAACAATTTTGTTTTACTGCCATGTTGGTGTTCATTTGGAAGACAATGACCACTATTTGTTTGCATAGTTCTCTCTCATCTATATCTTGATAATGCATTACAGCCGATTCTCTGTCATAAAAATGGTTAACTAGCACCATAGGTCTCAACAATAAAAGTAGTGGGATGTGTCATTAGTTGTTCTGCTTAGGCACTCAATGCGGAAGGTAATGCACTAGGCACATGCTACTTCCATTTACTATTTGACCTGAACAGCTGTATCTCCCCTGTTGAGGCACCTAATGCTAATGCTCCTCTCAGGCATGAAACATCAGCTACCATCCTGCTGAGAGACTCACACATACAACCCTCTGGTCAATCCAAGTAGATTCCTTAATGATAACCTTTAAGAGCCATTTTTCACATTTATTCTGTGAAGATCAAGTGAGAGACCTGTCATTTAAAGTGGTTGGATGTCACCATGGAGATGTTGTAATATTTGATCACATAATGCTGGGCACGTTTATTTAAAAAAATCTGTGTTGTTTGTTTAAATGATAATTATTGCTCATGTGTTCTCATGGCCACACAAGTTCCTTAGTTTTAACTTTCAACCAGCAAATAAAAAATAATATGACTTGAATGTTCTATTAGAAATGTATTATTAGGCAAGACAAGAGTATGAATGTGCAGGCACCCTGCAGTATGAACAGGAACTCTTAATAAAATATGGTTGTCACGGGAGAACAGGACTTTTTACAAATTTATATCGGGATTATTCACTAGCAAAACAAAGTAGTAGAAAAAAATGAAGTTAATTCGGGTAAACCTGCATACACACAATGAATAAACAAAACACAGACGAAATACACACTTACTGGGGACCTGGGGATAAAATCAAGGCTCAAATAGGTGCAGGGCGCCTGCTTCGGAAGGCTTACCCTGACCAAGATATACTGTACACCCGGCTTCCTGGTCCTTTGTTCGGCTAAAGATCCTAGCCGCGACTGCTACGTTCTAAAATGGGAACGTGGACCTCGTGTCTGACTTAGTCTCTGCAGGGCAGGCTTTCCTAGCTTAAAAAATGAAGCCGGCTGCTCTGCTATTCGTTACAGAGCAACTTTGAAAAGCCCGCCCACGCTTCATCGACTCAAGCCACAAGATCGTCTAGTTCTCTGACTGGGGCATCTCCTAACATACCCTCTGCAGAGCTATCTTCAGCATGGAAGTAGAAGGAGCGACTAATCAGAGCGTGGGAATTCCCTCCTCTAATCAATAGGAATTGGGGCTTGTCCTTTGGCTGATGTCAGAGGAGGAGACGTGCCAAGCTGGTTTGAAAAGTCGCCTGGGAGGGAAATAGGAATTAGCCAATGGAAAATGTGCCTACGAGCTGAACCTCTCCTGGATAACTCATTGCCACCTGCTGGACAGGCTCCACTAAGTCTGGCAGACTCAACATGTGTCCCCACAGGGTGCCCTTTGTTCTCCGGACCTGGACTATCGCCTTTCCTTGCCCACCAAATGGTTTTGTCACCTTTGGACATCCTCCCTCTTTTGAACTCCGATGTCTATCCAAACTTCCCGTCACCAAGGTGGATGCCCGGGCTGACTGAATAGACATTTATAGTAAATGCACTAAACATAATAAAATATAGTTTAATACATCATATACCTTGGGGAGACCCATATCTGTGAGGGAAATTGGACTGGGATATCTGGGCTCGAAAACCAGGAGTCTGTACTGGAAAAACATGCCTGCACATCGGGGACAATTGGGGGATAACAGTTAACTTTGACCCCTGAACTCTTGCACACAAAACAATTGCATTTCAACCCAAATATCCCACCTAATACTTACACTCAGAAAGTTTCATGAGTCTGGGACAAAGAGAACATGGAAAGTGGAAGAGCAGGGGACACTTTAACTTTCACATGTTATTATTCATGGCCCCTGGCTTATGGTGCTATGTAGCTGCCAGGGACCCATGTTTTTCATGGGTAACCAGATGGGCTTAACCTTTATTGTAAATCCTAGCTACACCCTACCATCACAATGGTATTACAGAACTTTACAACAGCATTTTAAATATTATTGCTACTGTACTTATAACAGCGGTTGACTTCCTGCAGTCTTTTTATTCTTGTGAAATTCCCTGCATGGCTGATTCATTTTTGTTATCTGTTTTGATCTTAATTCAGCAAAAATTACCCTACACGTGAATTTATAATGCAACTGTTTATAAACTACCATTATTTCAGTAAACAATTTCTTATGTTATTCTTGCAATATCGCTCTTTACTTGTATTTGCACTTGTACGACTGTAACTATTATATAGCAACAAAGAAATATAGAATTTGATAAGCAGATAAGAACCACTTGACCCACCTGGTCTGCCCATTTTCCTATCTACTGTAAAACCTCAGACGCCATTTGATCTTTGGCTATTTTTATATTAAGAATAGCCTTATGTCTATCTCAATAATTTTTTCATTCCCTTACTGTATTAGCCTTTATCACCTCTGCTGGGGGCTATTTAAAAAATCCACCACCTTTTGCTTGAGGAAGTACATTCTCACATTTCCCCTGCTCACCAGATTCAGAGAATTACCTATTTTTTTAGCACTTCTAAAATATGCTTCCCTCCTATACTTTGTCAAATATTTTATTATAACTTTGATTTTATTGGGTGAAATACATCATACATGGTAACACCACCCATTGTTCACCGTGACATCACCGCATTTAGTTTTCTCTTTTTCTTTTTATATAATCAACCAAAAACTGGACATACTGGACTCACAAGATGAACAGGGGGACAAGACACACCAACTAACTAGTAGGGAGGGAAATGGGGGGGGACGGAGGGGGGGGTGGTAAGGCTCAAGGGGTGTTCCACCTATCGTCTTCCCGTCGGACGCCGTGGGTCTACTTTTAGCGTAGGCTTCTCTCACCGAGATCCCCTCTCTCCTACTGGCGCCTCTCTGGCTGCCTCCTGTTCTCGGGGTCTATAGTGACCTGAATGCCTCTCAACATCTGGGTGCTCTGTCGCTACATTGTCCTGGATCCCTTTCATTACCGGAGAACGCATTTCTCACTTATCATTGCAGAATTGTGGTGATATCTATTCCCGGGATGTCCGTCTGTGCCAGCCAGGGGTCCCAGACTTTTAGAAAATTTGAGCCGGTGTCTTTGACCAAACTCGTCAACTGTTCCATCCGGCAAACAAACCAAATTCTATTTCTGATCTTGGGGATAATTGGAATCTCCGGTTGTTTCCATACTGCTGCGATCTCGCACCTAGTGGCTGTGGCCAGGTGTGTGATCAATTTGTGTGTGGCGTTTGATAGCCCCTCGACTCGTCTGCCCAATAGGAACAGCCACGGGTCTAAGGGGATCTCCACTTCTAGCAGTCTTTGAAGCCAATCTTTAATTTCCTCCCAAATCGGGATCACCTTTGTACAAGACCACAGCATATGGAATAAGTCCGCTCTCTCTCCGCACTGTTTAGGGCAGAGCGGGGAGTAGCCTTTGACAAATTTAGATAATTTAGCGGGCGTGTAATACCACCTCATCAGGACTTTATACGGGTTCTCCTTTAATGTGGTGCAGATGGAGCTTTTGGCCGCCGCCTGCAGGATCCTATCCCAGTCCTCGTCTTCTAAAGTCTCCCCTAGGTCTGCTTCCCACTGCCTCATATAGGTAAGTTTGGGGTGGTCGTCCGTCTCCGGGCACACTACTTCCCTGTACATTCTAGATGTTAGTCCCCTTGTGTCCGTATCTCTTGAACAGAGCTGCTCAAAATTTGTTCTCCGGGGCCGGATTGGGGCTTCATTGTAGAAGGCCCTGATCTGGAGGTATCTAAAGAATTCAGTGTTTGGAATGTTTTTCTCCTCTTTAATATGATCAAATGTTTTGATATATTGCCTGCCCTCCAGATCGTTTAGGCGGAGATACCCTGCTTGAATCCATTTTAAGAAAATAGCGTTATCCATACCTGGAGCAAAGTTTGGGTTCCCCCAAATGGGAGTCATCAGTGACTTCAGGGATGTGAGATGACACTTGAACTTAACCGCGTCCCAGACCTTCAAGGAGCTGACCATGGTCTGTAGAGGAGTCCGCATAGTGGCCCGGCTTTTTTTGGGCAACCAAATTAGGTTCTTAATATCTACTGGTGAGCAGCATTCTTGTTCTAGTGCTACCCACCTCCGAAGGTTCGGGTCTGTGTGCCACTGCACCATCTGGCTCAACTGGGCTGCATTGTAGTAAGCGAACAAGCATGGCACCCCCAACCCTCCTCTCAAGGTCGGCCTCCTTAAGATCGCTTTGCTAATTCGTGGGCTTTTCTTACTCCATATAAACTTTGTTATTAAGGACTGAAGCGAGAGGATATCATCTTTTATCAGGGGGATCGGGAGGGCCTGGAAAAGATACAGCACTCGTGGCAGGAGATTCATCTTAACGCTATGAATACGGCCTATCCACGAGATACTGCACTCCGCCCATCTCCGGAGATCCTCTCGAAGAGTCCGAAACAACCTGGGATAATTTGCTTTATATAAAGCCTTATACTCTTTTGTGATATATACCCCTAAATATTTGATCATAGAGGGTTGCCATTTAAAATTAAAATTGAGTCCAATTAGTTTTTCTACTGGTTTGGGTAAATTTATATTGAGGGCTTCCGACTTGGCCTGATTAATTTTGAACCCCGAAATTTGTTTAAAGGACCCCAGAATTGAGAAGACATTGGGCAGGGAGGTGAGAGGTTGTGATAATGTCAGGATTACATCATCTGCATAGAGCGCCACCTTGTGTGATTGCCCTTTTACAGCTATGCCCGTAACATCCGGGTTGTTTCTGATATGCGCCGCCAAGGGTTCCACGCATAGGGCGAACAGCAAGGGGGACAACGGGCATCCCTGGCGCGTGCCGCTTTTGTTTCGAAATTGCTCTGATGGGAACCCCTGGTGTCTCACCCTTGCCGTTGGCCCCTCGTAGAGTGCCATGATGGCCTCCAGGAGGCGTCCCTCAAAGCCGAATGCCCCAAGCGTCCCCCTCAAGTAGGGCCAATCGATTCTATCGAAGGCTTTTTCAGCGTCCAGACTTAATACCATTGACGGGATGCTCTGTTTCTGTGCCAAATCCACCAAATCTATTATCCCCCTGGTATTGTCTACCGCTTGCCTTCCTCCGATGAACCCCACCTGATCTGGATGAACTAACCTGGGTAGGACGATACCCACTCTATTAGCTAGTAATTTGGAGTAAATTTTCACATCCGAATTTATCAGCGAGATGGGTCGGTAGCTCTTACAGTATGCCGGGTCCTTGCCAGGTTTATGGATCAGGGAGATAGACGCCTGAAGCATTTGAGCTGGGAACGAGGCCCCGTGTAGAATAGAATTAAATAGCTTCAATAGATGTGGGGCTAGTATTTTCAGGTATTTTTTATAGTATAAGTTGGAAAAACCATCTGGACCGGACGCCTTGGCAGGCTTAAGTGACTTTACAACAGCCGTTAACTCTTCTAAAGAGAAGTCCATCTGTAACACTTCCTTCTCCATCCTGCTCAAGGTCGGTAATTTGGCTTCTTTTAAGAATTCCCTGAGAGTATCCCTCGTCTTTTGATTGTGTGTGACCTTACCCCCATCGTATAGCGTCTCGTAGTAGCTTTTTAAATTCCGCTACGATCCGTTTAGGATTTGAAGTAAGCTCACCCCCCTGTGTGCGTATAGTTTGTATATGATAATTAGGAATTTTGTTTTGAAGTCGATTTGCTAATAGGGTGTCCGGCTTGTTCGCTTTCTCAAAGTACCTACGCCTCGACCAGCTCATCTCCTTTTCTGCCCGGGAGGCCAGTTTTATATTCAACTGTTGTTTGATCTCTGCTAGTGCACTTAGAGTGTCTTTATTCCTAGAGAGCTTGTGCTCCCTTGTTAGGGTCGCTAGTTTGTCTTGGAGGGCTTTTATCTGTTTCTCCTGCTCCCTCCGGCGCCTAGCAGCTAGGCACATGAGGGTGCCTCTGAGAGTCGCCTTGTGGGCCTCCCATAGAGTGGTGTAGGACGAGACACTCCCCATGTTCTCCGAGAAGAAATCTGTGATCCTCTCACCGACTTCTCTCTGAATGTCAGGGATTTTTAATAACAGCTCGTTTAGCCTCCAGTTTGCTCCAGGTCTGTCTAATAAATTTAACGTGCACCGCAGCTCAATGGGTGCGTGGTCCGACCACGAAATATCGTGGATCCCCGTGTGGGAGACCACTGGGACCAATCTATTGGATACGAGGAAGTAGTCTAGCCGGCTGTATCGGTTGTGGGGGTGGGAGAAGAAGGTATAATCTCTACTTTGGGGATGCTGTTCTCGCCATATATCTACCAGTTGGAAATCTTTTAACCCTTGTGTGATTTGCTGAACATCTAACTTAGGGGGGAGGCTAGCGGCCGTGCATCGGTCCAGCTTGGGATTCAGTGTCCTGTTGAAATCACCCGCTATGATCATGTTTCCATTTGCCTCCTTTTGTAGTTTACGGAAAAAAAGGGAAAAGAAATCCGCTGAGGTTTCAAAGGGTGCATAAACTGATGCTAACGTAAGCGGTTTCCCTTGGATTGATCCCACCAAGATTAGAAATCTGCCCTCTCTATCCGACACCTTCTTCTCGATTGTGAAATCTATCCTGTTGTGTATGGCTATTGCTACCCCCCTCTTTTTCACTTGAGCGGATGCTAAGTGTACTACCCGGAATTCTTTGTCTAAAAATTTAGGGTAACTGTCTCTGGAGAAGTGTGTCTCTTGGAGAAAGAGGAAATCGGCTTTAAGTCGCTTGTAATCTCTGAGGGCTAGCCTGCGCTTCGCTGGACCGTTAAAACCTTTAACGTTGTGAGAGATACATCGGACCTCGTTATTCATAATATTTTATTTGTGACCTTATTCCGCCGGAGTAGCCCTGGGCCATTCTGGGTCCTCTGGACGACGTGGAGTTCCCGCACTTTGTCTCCTTCTGACCTCTGCAGCTTTTCTTCTGCGCCTTGCTAGGGGGGCGGGGTACGTGGGGGGGGGGGGAAGTGACACAGAGGGAAAGCACATCAAGGGTTACAACAAAAAGACCACAACAAAAATACATGTATACATATAAAACTATGGTATCGGCTCCAGGACTTCCCTGTCCCACAGCCCATCCCAATGCCTTTCGGATAGAGGCATTAGCGGGTCCCAGACCTCGCCCCCTCCCCTCTTCCCAAAGGACTTTAGTCGGTTCTGGGGGTCCCTCCCCCTTCCTGACCCCATTGAGGCTCATGCCGACTCCGGGGTAGACCATCCGGCTCCCACCCCGTGTCCGCGCTCCCTTTTACAACCTGAATGAAAACTGGGGTTTCCCCCCTTACATGTCTCGCCAGGCGTGTCCACCATCTCCTTTGTCCGGCTGCCCGCCGTAGTCTAGCCTATGGATTTTCAACCCGCGAATGCTCTCTGTCTTGTCTTATCTAACCCTGCCTCGCCCTTCTCTGAGCCCAGTCCTCCCTACTTTTAAAACTCTCTGACAGCTATTTGATTGTTTCACGCTCACTTCCCCCTGCCAACTTCAGACTTCCTTATACTCTCTACTTCCTGCTCCCTACTCTCTCCACTTCCCCATCTTTGCTCCACTGCTCCCTGACCCCTTCTCTCTCTCTACTTGCTTACCGTCCTTTCCCCTCCTATTCTGTAACTGACTTCCCCCTACCGTGTCACCTCCTCCTCAACTCGCTTTCTTCCCCTGTAGCCTGCTTCTGTTCGTCACTCTATTTGTCCTCCTCCTTCCTCTTTCACCACTTCCCCCTGCTTTTCTACTCTGTCCCCCCTTCCTCCTACCATCTTTCTTTCCTCGCCTTCCTAATTTCCCTGATACTAATCTGCGGCGGCTAGCTCCGTGTGACCATCCGGTGCATCGTCCCTGGATCTTGAGGGAGTTCCGGCGCGTTGAGGCTTCAGGTGATGACATCATTGGGTTCCGCTGCTGCTGCCTCCTCCAAGATGGCGTCGATCCTCGTGGTTGCGGCTGGGGTGAGTTTCCGGTTTCCTGTTTCCGGTCGCCATTTTGGAAGATGCCCTGCCACGAGGAGGAGGTGGTGCGTGTTCTCTCTTCCCGCCGTTGGAGTCCTTCCGCCATCTGCGCCTCACGCTGGAACTCACCATGCTTTAGCTCCTCCGCCATCTTCCGCCACTTGCAGGTAAGCTCAAAGCAATTTATTTTGCAGGGATTATGCTTTTGTCCGTCTCTCAGGGCATGACTTTTCTTCGGCAATGGTCTTAATGGCTGTGATTGTCCTTAGACCCGTCGCTGGCACTTGTCTCTCCGAGGATCCTGAGGCGGGCCATACAGATTCTGATGGGGCTGGGGCACCGTAGGTTCTTACTAGGCAGGCATTATGTCCACTTAGGCGGGCAGTTTTGGGGGATAACAACCGAACCTTGTAACTTTGGCCACAACTATAGAACTTTGAATGAGCGCAACCGTGCGCCTTTGTGGGGATACCACCGCTGCTTCTCAGCGCTTTTTTCCCTTTGCTGTTGGTGAGCTATTCCCTCCACTCCATTCTGGTTCTAGCACCGCTGCCTCGTCCACCACCTGCGCCGGGGAATCCTTTAGGCCCAGCTTTGCCAGGAACTCCGGGCCCTCCGTGGGGTCTTTCATAGTGAATGCCCTCCCGTTCCTTGTCACTTGTAATCCGAACGGAAAGGTCCATCTGTACAGCACGTTTTGGTCGCGGAGGACCTTTGTGAAGGGGAACAGGCTGCGGCGCCTGAGTAGTGTGACAGGGGACAGGTCTTGGAACACAAGCATCTTGTTGCCCTCAAAGTCCACTGACGCCAGGGGCTGGGTTTGTCGCAGTATGGCCTCTTTCGTTGTGAAAAAGTGCAGTCGGATAATTATGTCCCGCGGTTGCTCGTTTTGTACCGGGCGCGCCCAGAGGGCCCTGTGGCATCTATCTAGGGCCAGGGCGTCCCTGTAAAGGTCGGGGAGGAGGGTCTCCATCCATCTGGTGATGTATTCGTTGCAGTCTCCCACCTCCTCTGTGACCCCCCGGATCCGCAGATTATTCCATCTGTCCCTGTTCTCTGCGTCTTCCTGCCGCTCCCGCAACTCATCTATCTGCCGCTGCAGGTCCCCCGTTTTTTTGTCAGTCTTTTTAACCACCTTTATTGTCTGGTCCACCTTTCTCTCCAGGTCGTCCGTTCTCGTGCCCAACTTTACTACATCTCGTTTAACTTCTTTAATTTCGGCCTGTAGGAGTGACTTGAGGTTGTTGTACAACCTCTCAAAGTCGCATCTCCTAACAGGCAACAAAGCTTGATTGCTGGGGCCCTCTTCCTCACCTTCTAACTCCGTGTCTGTGTCCGGGTTTGAAGATGGCGCCATTTCTTCCAGGCCCCTGCTTGTGCTCGCTCCGCCAAAATAAGCCCGAACATCTGCCGATTTCGGCTTTTTCTGGGAGCCCGTTTTTTTCGGGGCCATCCTGGGGTATTCAGAGGGGGTACCTGCTACTTTTGGTTTGCGAGAATTTATTTTTTGGGGTGTTTATAAAGTATTTCTGTTATGCGCGGCACGGAGCTAGAAACTTAAGCTGCCATCTCCGTGTCCTTCGCGCATGCGCCTCTTTGTCAAATATTTTATGTACAGGTACAGTATTTTAATGTTTCTATCATATTGCCCATCTCTTTATACACCTTCAAACTGTACAGTACATATTATGGTCCATCAGTCTTTCCTAAGTTTTATGATGTAGATGACGTACCTTCTTTCCACAATCACTAATTTATCTATCTTTCTGGAGATATGGTCTCCAGAACTCAACACCATACTCTAGGTAAGGTCTTACCAATGATCTATAAATTGGCATGGCTACCTTTCTCTTCCTGCTGCTAATACAGATGTAGACAACGCTATTGCACCTGCTGGAGCACTACCATGGCTGAAATTGCATAGATTTAAAACAATAGTGGGCTTCTCCTCCTGGTGTGCAGTGTGCTAGCGGTTGTAATAACATCCTGCTTGCTTTCCCCATTTCTTTGTTACATTGCTTTCCTACTTTTAAATCACTTGAAAGAATAACTCCCAGGTCCCTTTCCTCTACAGTAGTTGACATTATGGTGCAATTAATCCTGTATTTTGTCTTTGGATCTTTGTGACCTTAGTGCATTATTTTTCCCTTTTTGTCATTAAATTGAATCTTCTTGATCATTCCCATAATCTATATAAATCCTTAAAAAATTGTATAAACCCCCCTTCATTTTTACCACATACTGTATGTATTAATGTTCTAATATTTACATAATAGAGCGATAACTCTCCTTTTAATGCAGTGATAACGTGTGGGCAACATTTTATAACAGGATCTCTAATTAGCATGCAAATGAGTATGTGTTGCCTAATTACAGGTGCAGGAGCAATAATTTAACAACAGTTTAAAAAATGAGCATGCAAGTTCATGATACTGTACTTGCTAAACTCCAGTACCTAGGGATATCAGGCAACAACCAACAATTATTGTCAATTTGTATCACCTACCTCAGGCTGACTATAGGCCTATCTTACCAATGTATAATGACCACTACAGACATACAGTAGTCAAGATAAGGCCTAGCCAACCTAGAATGTATGATAAAAATACGTAACAATAACAACATTGAACTTATAATATAACACATACAGTATATATGTATATTATACAACATAAATAACCCACGAATAAAACACAGAAAGCATAATATACAGTGGCAAGAAAGTTTGTAAATCCCAAAGATAAAATATGGAAATGCCCTCATTTTTCCATGATAACCTTCTTGAATCAAACCCAGTCTTTTCTTAAATATCCGATAGGGTTTATATGAACCAATTGCATGCCTTTTGAAACAAAATGATGCATGGATTAGACAAACAATGAGTAGTTAAGAGTCAGGGTATGTGCAAAATTAAGTGAAACCCTGGTTTATCAGATAAACTAAAGTGGATAATTAGAATCAAGTCTTAAAATAATTATGTAGCTCTTCAGGTGTGAATTTGGGGGGCCCCACCTTTATATAAATATTTTAGAAAAATGTGAATTTGTTCTTCACCATACAGGTGTGTGGAAATACGTCATGCCACAATCAAAAGAAATTTCTTTGGACCTCAGAAAAGCAGTTATTGATGCTCGTCAGTCTAGAAAGGGTTACAAAAACATTTGTAAAGATTTGGGGCTCCACCAATTCACTGTAAGACAGTCAGGCTACAAATGGAGAAAGTTCAAGATCACAGTCACACAACCCAGGAGCGGTCGTCCTGCAAAAATCTCTCCAAGAACAAACTGTCAAATCATCCAATACGTCACAAAGAAACCCAGAGTAACATCCAAGGATCTGCAGGCCACTCTCGCCTTAGCGAATGTGAGTGTTCTTGAGCCAACTATCAGAAAAAAACTGAACAAGAATTGTGTTCATGGAAGAATAGCCAGGAGGAAACCACTGATCTCTAAAAAGAACATTACTGCTGTCTGAAGTTCGCCAAAGAGCATATTGTTGATCCACAAGACTTCTGGAACAATGTTCTCTGGACAGACGAGTCAAAGGTAGAACTTTTTGGCTTCAATGAGAAACGTTATTGTAGACGGACGTTCACAGAGGTACACAATTTGGAGACGTTTATAATGTGAAATTATAATAGGCTTTATTGTGCCTTTTCCTTTTCATCAGGAAATTATCCAAACACAGGGGGGGAACAAAGCTTCCATTCACTTGGGAGTATTTCTAGTGAAATCCTTGCAATTAGTTCACATCTCCATTAGTTAAGCTTCTCCCAGCCCAAACACATAACATGAAAATAAGCAGATATAAGCAGTCTCTTAATAATGAAAGTCTTATCTGTTTAGTTGCTGTTGAGTAAGCTTCTCTGCTCTCCTGGAACCGCACCCGTGCGTGCACAGAAAAATATCAGCATCCAGGTTAGAAGTCTTATTTGGTGTCTTGCAATCAGCTCTGCTGTGTGGCTGACAGAGCTCAAGACTGGTCAGCTCCAGAGATCTGGGTTTCTTTTGGTCAGTCTCTCCTGGGACTCAAGAACCTCTGCTCTGTCTCTCCAAAGGTCAGCTCTCAGTCAGAGCTAAAGAGAGTCACTTCCTGTCTCAAAGGCAGGCTTTTTGTAAACAATCTAATCAAGCAGGTGGTGTTTAGTAATTAACTACCACACTGCTAGATTAAAGGAACATTACTGAACAGGAATAAGTCCCCTGTTACAGTTATGTTTGGCGAAAACCAAACAATGCGTTCGAACAGAAAAACTTCACCCCAACTGTCAAGCATTGTGGTGGGCGTGTGATCGTCTGGGGCTGCTTTGCTGCCTAAGGATTTGTTCGGCTTGCCATCATTGACACAACCATGAATTCTCCATTGTATCAGAATATTCTAGAAGAGAATGTCAGGCCATCTGTCTGTGAGCTGAAGCGACAGTGGGTCATGCAGCAAGACAATGATACAGTACTAAACATACAAACAGCTCTACAAAACAATGGCTGCAGTAAAAGAGATTCATGATTTAGAGCGGCCTAGTCAAAGTTTGGATCTAAACCCCATCGAAATGTTGTGGCAGGAGCTGAAGCGAGCTATCCATTCAAGGAAGCCCTCAAATGTCACTGAGCTGAAGCAGTTATGTAAGGAGGAATGGGTAAAAAATCCTCAAAACTGATGTGAGAGACTGACCAGCAGTTACAGGAAACACTTAGTTGAAGTCATTGCTGCTCAAGGGGGTGCCACCAGGTACCAAATCTAAAGATTCACTTTAATGAAATATGTGAAAATCCTAAGGGAATCACAAACTTTTTCTCGCCACTGTATGCAAATGTTAACCTCTTAGAAAACCAAGTAGTCAGCTAATCATTGTCAACCCATGACTAGTTTACCGCTTGGTCTACTAAAGACTTAGGGGCCAATTCCAGTAGCTTCGATGACTTCGCTATCTCGAATGGTTTGGCATCACCACATCGAATAGTTTGTCATTTGTGTTATCACGTTATTCAGAAAGAATCTGAAACCATCTCAAACCGTGAGGTAGGGGAGTCTCCGGAGCTGAACCGCATTTATTTCAGGTCCGGGGACCCCTTATTTTCCGAGTTACAGGCTAGCCGCTAAGGCAGTGAATGGGTTAAACCAGAGTACCCTGTTTATTGGTAGCAGAGGGGGTGGATGAAGGGGGTAGTGGTGGGAACCGCTATGCAATGAAGGGGTTAACCACTTCCTCAACCCCCCGCAAGGCCTAAACTCCCACTATGGGCCAAATACCACCTTCACCCACCCCCGTTACCCACAATAAACCAGGCACTGGTAGATAACCCCTTAATTGCCTTAGCGATTAGCCGCTAAGGTAATGAAGCTGCCTGCAAATGTATTTTTTTTTGCATAGGATGGAAGCCGGGGGTCTCCGGAGCTGGTATAAATGCAAGCAGTAAAACCAGGAGAGGAAACTGCTTAAGATAAATGACAGAACATTTATGCCAGACAATTAAGGAAAAGTGAGACATAGTGGAACATTTTTATCTATAGCTATAGTTTGAAGAAGAAAAAACAGAAAAACAAAATATAAAGATGACAATAGGTAATATTCTATAAATTATCATATCTTTGCTGCTTGATATGAAATGTAACCCCTTTATTTTCCTTAAACTGATGCCTATCTGCTAAGGAGGGGGCCCAAGTCATACTCCCCTATATTGATTGACATGTCCTGTATCTCTTACTGAGCATGTAGCTGTAGGTCAGACAATGGAAACACAACACATTGATGTAAATAACACAGGAGTACTTATAGCAGAACTTTTAATAACCAGGCAGATATACATATAATCCTCAAATGGGAGGATCATTCATCAACATACACAATTTATATAAAACATAAGATGCTGTGCAAGTGTAAGCCACTGTCTTCCCCCGCTACCACACGACCCATTACTTCCGGGCCTGTGTATACTGTACTGTAGGTGCTGGCACACCATTGCAGCTCTTGTAGAAAGTGTCTTAATGTAGCAGGCCTGTGTTTTCGCAAAGACTTCGGTACCCCTTTGGTCAATGATGAGAATCACCTCTGTAGTTACTCCCACCTCACTGGGTCTGGTTGCTGCTCCGCTCTGACTTCACTAGTCACCTGTCTGTGACTTTGTCACCCAGCTCTGCTGAGCTGTCCTGCAAGCAACCTGGTTCTAAGGTCACTCTGTAACAGCAAGAAGTCACTCACGGCAGCTTTGCCCTCTTATGCCAGGGATTATTTTACACCTAGTCTCTCCTCTTCCTTAGTCACTGTTATTGGCCTGTGGGTACGTCTATCATTGACTCATTATCACACCGCAGAGAGAATCCATCCAGGTAGCATGAATACAAAGCTACATCCCTTCCAAGGGGTTTACACTCTTCCCCTGCTAAAAACATTGATGTCCCCATTAATCACATTGCCTTCTTTACATATGCATTACTGATCTAACACCTGATTCCTCTCTAGGTGCATTTCAATACATATATTGTTGACCTCATGCAGTTACAGTTTCTACTCATAGTAGCATTTGTACATCACAAGGGACCACACTTTTAGTTACATATTAGATGAGGATGAAAAAAGACATACATCCATCAAGTTCAACCTATGCTAAATTTAGACAACAGATACTTTATCCTATATCTATACTTCCTTATTGACCCAGGGGAAGGCAAACAAAATCCTCAGTGTCATATCATCCAATGATATCTCACAAGGGGAAAAATAAATTCCTTTCGGACTCCAAGAATTGGCAATATGATTATTCACTGGATCAACATCCTTCCCATGTATACTTATTTGGTATATCCCAGTATACCTTTCCTTTCTAAAAACATGTCCACCTTTTTTTGAACAAATATACTGTATTG
Source organism: Ascaphus truei (assembly GCF_040206685.1). Classification (NCBI taxonomy): domain Eukaryota; kingdom Metazoa; phylum Chordata; class Amphibia; order Anura; family Ascaphidae; genus Ascaphus; species Ascaphus truei. Next base: position 333,177,439 of record NC_134484.1, read on the forward strand.
TATCTGCCATCATGGTCTACATGGGTAATGAAGTCCACATTTTAACTGCCCTTACTGTAAAGAACCCTTTCTTTTGTTGCTGGTGAAATCTACTTTCTTCCAACCTAAAGGGATGAGCCCATGTCCTTTGTACTGCCCTTGGGATGAATAGTTCTTTTGGATGCTCTTTGTACTTTTCCCTGAATATATGTGTATCTACTTATCATATGCCCTCTTAGACGCCTCTTTTCTAATGTAAATAAATCTAATTTAGCTAGCCTCTCCTCATAAGTTAAATTGTCCGTCCCCTTTATTAATTTGGTGGCTCTTCTCTGCACTCTCACTAGTTCCATAATGTCTTTTCTTAGGATTGGTGCCCAAAATTGTACTCCATATTCAAGGTGTGGTCTTACTAATGCTTTGTAAAAGGGCATAATTATGTTTACTTTCCTTCTCTCCATTGCCTGTTTAATATAAGATAGGATCTTATTTGCCTTTGCAGCAACTGCATGACTTTGGGTACTATTGCTAAGCCTGCAGTCTACCAGCACTCCTAAATCCTTCTCCACCAAGGATTCCCCCAATTTATCCCCATCTAATTTTTGTCGTCTGTTTATTCTTGCTTCCCAAATGCATAATCTTACACTTATCTGTATTATACGTCATCTGCCATTTACCTATCCAAGTTTCCAGTCTCTCCAAGTCCTTCTGGAGAGAAATTACATTCTGCTCTGATTCTACTACCTTACACAATTTAGTATCATCAGCAAAGATGTAGACTTTGTTCTCTATGCCAACATCAAGGTAATTAATAAACAAGTTAAAAAGAAAGTTTTCGTTCACCTAGGTCCAAAGTCATGGGGATCGCCCATTTAGCTACCCACTGGTACTTCAGTTGACACCCCTGGGGAGTTATATGTCAAACTCATGGGTAGTCTGGTCTCTAATCTAGACGATGGGGAGTACCTCTGTGATTCTAGTGGTACTCTGTCTTGTCTCACATTGGGCTAATAGAGAATCATGCTCTGCTTGTGCTACACTGGGGAGTTGCTCATTCCCAAGTTCATCCCCTCTGCTCTGGGGGATTCAAGGGGACACATTCCTCTTCTGAAGGATCCAATTCAGGGCTGGTAATCCTTTCTAATTCTAATGACCTTGCCGCTCATGTTGACAATGTCTCTCATGGAGGGCTGGTATCACCAAAATCCATAACATCGAACAAGTGGTCTATCATGCCTTCCTCCCCATATCCACCACCCTCTTTGGATTGAGCACTGTCTCCTCTAAGATTTAGGTGACTCACAAGATGGACTTCATCCTCTATTTAGTCAGCTACTGTATTTAGTTGGCTACTCATTCTTAGTCTCATATTTGGAATAGAAGTCTCCTTCCTTATGGGAGATCTTACAAGCTGGCCTATTGGCAGTAGATGATTCCTATCAAGGGTTTTGTGACTCAGGTCCTTTCACTGCTTTCACTCTGAACACTAGCACTCCATTTAGTTTATCAAATATGACAGAGGGCTTCTATTTCCATGGATCTGCTATTTTGTGTCTTCCAGGTATGCCGATGTTCCTAATAAGAACCATGTCACCCACCTCTAGTTCCTAGCCCTGTACTCTGTTAGTAGAGTCAGCAGCATTAGTAGCTAGTTTATAAGACTCGTGTAAATGTTCCTTGAGTCTTTGTACATACTGCATGTACGTAGTAGAGTAGGCAAAACCGAAAAACAGGTCTACCGGAAATTTAAGCATGAAAAATGGCAGCAAAGATTGCGCTAACTTGTGTGCGTGTGTGTGTGTGTGTACAATAAGTGTGAATAAATCAATGTGAAATACAAATCAAAATCAGTACCCAATAAAATAGACACTCTCAAAAAGTTCTTGTCAGAGTAAGTTGCTTGTAGAAAAATAAGGCAGTTTGGTAGGATTGGCATTTGTCTAAGGACAGCTTCAACCAACTCTCCCTCAGATGATCCAGTACTTTCATGAGGTGAATCTTGTGCTCTTCTAGCGTCTTTACAAATACTATAAGGTCATCTAGGCATACTAACACTTCCAGTAGATTCATGTCACCCACCACTCGCTCTATCAATCTTTGGAATGTGGTGTGAGCTCCTGATACACCTTGAGACAAACGTTCAATAGAACTCCCAGGGGGCATATAAAAGCTGTCTTCTCTTTGTCCTTTTTATTAGGTTTTGATTGGTTTGTTGGGTGTTTGATTGCACTGGGTGGGGGTAAAGTAGGAGTCACGGTCATTGTACCATTGCACAACCCTGACGAAGGTCTCTCTCTGCAGACCGAAACGTTGGCTGAGGTGCCTGTATGTTTCTACAATACATACTACTTTGAATATACATAACTTCTGATCTACCGCTCACCCTGATATACACTGGCGACACACTTTATTCGAGTTCGGCTAGTCCCACGAATTCGGGTATACCCGGGTGTATTGAGGTTTGTGACTGTTTTCTGCCCGAGTGCATTGAGTTATTTTCCGGCAGGGATTGAAGCATTTTATTCCCGCTGGCTGCAATACTGCACAGTACATATATATATACTGCATTACAATTCATGAATTTATGCCATCTGGTAGACACGCGAAGCATTGCAGCCTATTAAATCCTAATCATTATCATTTAACAGATCAGCCGCCCATCAGCCAGGCATGAACCCAGGTTGGGAAGGCAAATGCAACGGGGCTTGCCAGAGGTGAGGAGCGGCGCATTCAAGGTATCTGCCAGGTACATACCGGGTATTTGCTCGAATAAAGTGTGTCGGTGCAGTACAGTGTATATTTCAGTTAAGGTATATATATACTTATATTGCCTGCCGGTGCAAGGAGGATAGGGTTAACAGACAAAGACGTACAAAGGAGGCATAGAATCCTCCTCAAAGATCATCATTGGCTGCACACAAGGCTAGGATTGAATTACACGGCTTAAATACCAAATATAAATGTGGTTCAGTCAACCATTTGGTACAGGTAAGCAATTGCTCCCAACATTGTGAGAGGACAATTGCCACTAAAACGCCAAATGGCAAAAATAACAAAATTTTTATTAGTATATAACTAGACAAACAACATGAAGCGCTCGCTCTAATCGAACTTAAAACCAATTAAAATGTGAATGTAGCGGGGGACAGTCGCAGGTGTGGCGATCAGGAACTGGCTTGCTACAGCAATTTATTGCGTTTTTGGAAGTAATACTCTCAGCTGTCCACTCGTTGCATACATGGGAACTTTTTCCGGTCGAATCCACTGACGTCACTGAGTTCTCGCGGTATCTGGAGCTGAGTACTCACTGTGTGACGCAGGATTGAGAGGAAGGCGGCGTCCCTCTTGTTCCTCGGGCTCTGGAGGTGCCCATAGAGGCTGCTGCAGTGTACCTACACCGGATACTATACCAAAGTCATCTGCTACCGGGTTCCTGCGTCTGGCTGGCTGAGTTTTACTCAAAATGCTTTTTATTAAGCTACAGTATGTTTGTGAGTGTGCATTTTTAATCCTTGACTCCATAAATATATTGTTATACCTTTTTACGCTATGAGTGCGCCTGTTTTTTCTGTGTTTTTATAGATATCTTCAAGGAAGTGGTGTTCCCTTCAATCGGGCTGCAGAGGATTTGTATATTTTTTATTATATATTTTTTTTCTGGACTTTTCATCTGTTATTTTTATATGTTTGTGTATTGTTTGTACTATGTTTCTCCACCTTGTATAGTATAGGTTTTTTTTCATCATTTACATTCATTTAGTGGTTTAGGTTGGCGCCATTTTTTCTTTTTGTTGTGATTATATATATATATATATAATCAAAAAAATAAATAGATGATACCGTTCTGTGGCTAAAGAAATGCTTTTATTTGTGCGAGCTTTCGAGATACACTGATCTCTTCTTCCGGCGATGTTACAATGAATGAAGCAAAAGGTAAACTTAAAAACAGTGTCTCTTGGAATGTTATCTGTGCTGTTCCTTCCCCTGGTGTGGATGTGTTTTATGGCTAGAGGTGTCAAAAGGTTACTGTGAAAGCAAGTTAAGAAAGAGTGTGTATGTGTATCAGTGTGAATAAAATATATATTTTATATATATATAAATATATATATATTGTCCTATGACATAAATTGTTAGTCCAATAAAAAGGTATCACCTAATACTGAAGAACTCATTTATTCTGCGCTATCGCAACTGGACTAACATGGCTATTTTCTGCTATATATATATATATATATATATATACAGTGGTTGACAAATCACCAAAAAAATCTACTCGCCACCTAGTACCAAACGTGTGCTGCTTGGGCCAATATTTACTCGCCCGGGGGTTAAATCCACTCGCCCGGGGCGAGCAAATGTATAGGTTTGTCGAACACTGTATATATTACACTGTAATTATTGGCAAATTAGCAGCACACATTTGGTACTAGGTGGCGAGTAGATTTTTTTGTGTGGCGAGTAGATTTTTTGGTGATTTGTCAACCACTGTATATATATATATATATATATATATATATATATATATATATATATATATATATATATATATATATATATATATATATATATATATATATATATATATATATATATATATATATATTAGAGATAACAGTATTAAAGACAGCGCCCTTCACACACTACACCCAAATTGCTGCAGCTCTGACTAAATGTGGCAAGATGTCGCACCAAGCACAGATGTCTAGTTTATAGGTTAGACATATCAATATGTATATGGCAGGAAACAATTGAATAACAATATTATTATATGTATTGCCTAAATAATATTAAAATACAAAAAAGTGTACATACATGAAAAAATAAAAATAAAAAATGAGAAAAAATGAAAAAATTACACTGGTGTGTCGTGTGGACTGAAGTACAAAAAATGATTGAAAATTAGAAAAATTGGCATATGTGAAAAACAGCATATATAAAAAACCATATGATAAAAATAGCCAAAAATAACTAAAAATACAGATTATACTTAAGTCCATATGAGTCCATGAATAAGATGATAACAAAAGTCCAGGCTGCTTCTTCTTGGGCTCACCAACCTCCCAAAGTACCTATTAGAAAAAAAAAAGAAGAGAAAAAGCGCCCGATCCTTGTGTAAAATCAGATAGAAAATGTAATATATCATGGACAAGACAAATGCACACTTACAATTTGTCAATAAAAATAAGGCATATTATGGGACCAGCCCATGCACCAACTGTAGACTCCACGGTCACCTCTGCATAATGGCATCCGAAATGATTCCAGGTACTGCGTTGGTAATCGCCGTTGTCTCCAGGATAGATGTAATTCACTGGGAAGGAGCTTGTTAGTAGCGTGCGGCCGCCATTGCTCTCGCATTTGGAAACGAGGACCCGGAAGATCTCCACTCACGTCCTTACGTCCTTACACTGGTGCCTGAACTGCTCGACCACCGTAGTTTCAATGCCACGTGACCCTCTATGCTTGTCCTACCCCCGGTGTGGATGAAATTTATGGCATTTATATTCACACAGATACACACACACACACTCTTACATCACTTACTTTTAGAAACCATTCAACACCTCTAGCCATAAATCTCATCCACACTGGGGGAAGGACAAGCACAGATAACATTCCAAGAGACACTGTTTTTAGGTATACCCTTTGCTTGCTTCATTCATTGTAACATCGCCGGAAGAAGAGATCAGTGTATCTCGAAAGCTCGCACAAATAAAAGCATTTAGTTAGCCACAGAACGGTATCATCTATTTATTTTTTGATTATTGAAGCTCGGCTAACACGGTACTGATACCTCTACATGAAAATATGGAAGACACCACATTGTACGCACTCAAATGAAGCTAAAGGATTTACTGAAAAAACAGGCACAACTAGACAGCGATATCATTTCCTCAGCAAATGCAACAAGGAGCATCTGATCCCGAAAGGACTCGTCCTCAAAAACCCACTTGCCAACACATACAACACAAAATTCTCCCAACAACTGTGCACCAGGAACTCAGAAAGATTAAGGAACCATCTGATCAGCATCTGTTACAGCAACAGGAGAAAGACAAAAGAGATGATAGACAGCATCCTGGAGACAGGAGAAATACACATACTGCTGCGGCCGAGTTTATTCGAGCATTTGCCCGTTCTCGGCCGCAGCAGTAAACTGGCGCGCGCCGGAGGGTGCCGGGCGCGTGCCGAAGCAGCGGAAGAGCGCCCTCCGATCGGGGCGCTCTCCCTCCCGCTGCCGGGTCCGCCGGGTCCCCCGGAACCCCCTGCCGCCGTCCCCCACATCGCGGGACACCAGTGCTCCCTCAGGGAGCCCTGGACGCGCGTGCAGGGGGCGCAGGCTCCCGATGACGCGTGACCGCGCGTCAGTGACGCGCGGCACGCCGAGGGGCGGCCACTAGCAAGCCGGGAAATCTCCCGGCTTGCGGAACTGGCCGCAGTGCAATAAACTGTGTCGGTAGTGTAGACACATGGAGAGGACTCCAAACATTCCATGAAAAACTCCTGAAGTGTCTAATTAGCAATAAGGAAGAGAAACTGCACAGACTGAGGCTAAGAATGAGATACTCTGCAGCAGCCAGCACAACAACTAATAACACAAACATTGACAGTCACCAAGAGCAGGACTGCACTGTTAACCTCTCAGACTACACACCTAATCAAGCAGAGTCCTCAGTATTATCAAAGGGTCTCACATTCTGCCCTACCAAGCCTATGGACAAGATTGAGCTGTGCAGTGACCTGGAAGAATTCTTCAGAAGGCTGCATCTTAAGGAGTTCTTTCACAACAGACACAACCAAGATTATGCCAACACTGCAGAAGGAGAGCCGCTGCACATGAGCAGGGAGAAGCAAAAATCCAACTGGATCCCACAAACTGGGCGCAACCCCACAATGCACCGGTACATTGAAAGCTTCAGACACAGCGCCAAAACCACCATCCTGGACAAAGTAAGGAAACAAACATATAATCTGACACTGATGGAGAGGAGAGCCATAGAATCGCTAAAGGCCAACTACAACATAACAATCAAACCTGCGGACAAGGGAGGAGCAGTGGTCATAATGAACACCACAGACTACCTGCGGGAAGCACACAGGCAACTCTCTGATTCAAAGTATTACACCCAACTGCAGGAGGATCCAACTAAAAAATACACGAGAACTCAACAGGATCATAAAACACTCCCGATCCGCACAAGAGAACAAATTCTGGACCTGATACGAGCTAACCCAAAACCTGGCACATTCTACATGCTCCCTAAAATTCACAAAGAGGGTAACCCTGGTCGCCCTATTATCTCTGGATCTGGCACACTTACCGATAATATTTCTGGCTGGGTGGAGGGCATTCTAAAACCACTTGTCAGGAACACACCCAGCTATATCCAGGATACCACCGACCTGCTAAACAAACTGAATGCCATTGACCCCCTCCCAACAGGAACACTACTAGCAACCATGGATGTAGAGTCACTTTATACAAACATCCCCAACAAGGATGGGATTTCAGCCTGCAGATACTTCCTGGGACCGCAGGAGCCACTCACAGAGACAGTGACTAAATGCATCGAATTTATTCTGACCCATAACTACTTCATATTTGGAAATGACACATACCTCCAGACAACCGGGACCGTATGGGTACTCGGATGGCGCCACAGTATGCCAATCTGTTCTGCGCAAAACTGGAAAGTGACTTTCTTTCCACCTGTCACTTGAAACCCCTTACATACCTTCGCTACATCGATGACATCATCCTGATTTGGACCTCTGGCGAACAGGACCTCCTACAGTTCTATGACAACTTCAATACGTTCCACCCGACCATCAACCTCAAACTCACCCATTCCCCGGATGAAGCACATTTCCTAGACACCACCATTACTATAAAGAACAACCAACTACAGACTTCTGTATACCGCAAACCTACAGACAGAGCCAGCTATTTGAGGGACAACAGCTTCCACACAAAACATGCAACAATCTACAGTCAAGCCATACGCTATAACCGGATATGCTCCGACACAGCAGACAGAGACCAGCGGATTAATTATATAAGCCATGGATATAACCACAGAATTGTAGACCAGCAAATTCACAAAGCCACCAGAATACCAAGAAGTGATCTCCTTGAATACAAACAGAAGGAGACAAGCGACAGGGTACCTTTCGTGGTCACATATAACCCACACCTAGGAGCCCTACACAAGATCGCCAGGGAACTCCAACCCATCCTCCAGGAAGATACAAGACTGCAACTGGTCTTCCCTGAAGCACCCTTATTATCATACAGACAACCTCATAATCGCAAGAATATTATGGTGAGGAGTAAAATATTCAGCAGTACAACTGAATGCGGGACGAAACCATGCCAGGACCCAAGATGCAAAACCTGCGCAATGCTCTACACAGCGGACACAATACAAATACCACACAGGAATCGGGAATACAAAATCAGAGGAAGGTTCACCTGTTCCTCCAGTAATGTCGTGTACCTCATCATGTGCATGAAATGCCCAGGAGGCTGCTACTACATAGGTGAGACGGGCCAGGGGCTAAACAAGAGAAGAGAATGAACCTGCATCGTCACAGCATCATACACGGAACAAGAGACAGTCCTGTCGGCGAACATTTCTCTGACTCTGGCCATAAGATGAACGATCTGAGGGTTGCCATACTCAAAGGTAATCTTAAAACACCGAAAGAGAGATGGTTGCATGAATACAAATTTATGCAACTGTTCGGGACACTTAGCAGTGGCCTAAACAGAGATCGAAATTTTATGAGTCATTACTGACACAAGTGAACTCTCTTCCCATGAGCGCTAAGGGCCATGTCTGTACATACTGTGCTATATGTATGCACACACAGCTGTCTCTTACACATACTAACACTCCTTGTTTTTCCATCCCTATACACCAATAGGGACCACAAAGTATCCACACACACACTTTTAGTTATGCTACTATCTCTCACATTTCCACACCTACCCACACCATTTATATCCACTCCCACTCCACACACCCCTTTTGTAAAGCACTGTACACACTGTGGGCTCTCCATTCATTTATATTCACACAGATACACACACACTCTTACATCACTTACTTTCAGGAACCATTCAACACCTCTAGCCATAAATCTCATCCACACCGGGGGAAGGACAAGCACAGATAACATTCCAAGAGACACTGTTTTTAAGTATACCCTTTGCTTGCTTCATTCATTGTAACATCGCCAGAAGAAGAGATCAGTGTATCTCAAAAGCTCGCACAAATAAAAGCATTTCGTTAGCCACAGAACGGTATCATCTATTTATTTTTTGATTATATATATATATATATATATATATATATACACACACACACACACACACACACACACACACACACACACACACACACACACACACACACACACACACAAACTGTTGACCCATGCAGGTTTAACTGCAGAATTTAAAGCCAACATGAAAAACGATTTTGGATTCTTGCATTGAAGTAGTGCAATTTAGAACTTAAATACAACTCCTATTGGGAGAGCAAACACCCAAAGTAAACACCTTGAGGGATAATCTATGTGGTTACAGTCAAGGAACAGGACTACTGAACAACTCAAGTTTAAAAGGAAGGAACTCTTACCCTAATGGATCTTATCCTTCTTCTCTCCTCAGGTAAAAACCATCTCTAAATCCTCTCATTGAAGCCTTTGCTGTGTGTATTATAGTACAGTATATGCAAGTGACAATGCTATGTAAAAACCATATTTGAATGCTGTTTTCTGTCTACCCCTAATCAAATTAAGTGTTGCCACCTAGGCAGGGAACACCCTGTGTAGAAAACCATCTGTTTGAATGTGCCTCAGATGTGCTAATTAAGAAGACAGAACCTGTCAGGTGACTGTTTAGGCCCATATAAACCCAGGTAGAACAGCTTTAGTCTGCATGCAGCACATATCCAAGTGGCACATTATAAGTGTCAGGACTACTGAACAACTCAAGTTTAAAAGGAAGTTCAAAAGAATTGAGGAAGTGGATACCCCCATCTAGCCCCGATTCCTGCATTTGAACTACGCTGGAAGGAGGATATCATCAATACCAGACTGCATCATTACTGCTGTGATGCTGCCTTTACCATTTATATTTGCTGTGACTTCACTTCTTCTCAAATTATGCACTTCTTTCTACCAGCCTCAGTATGTCTCTAACTCTATTAATCTATCTTCCCACTTCTCTGTTCACATGAACTCCTTTCTTAACTTACTGTACCTGTGCCCTCTGACACCACACAGCTATATCCCCTGCACTGAAACACACCCCTATAAATTATCCTCACACATCTTTCTATCCATGCTTCTCCTCCTTGCTTTTGGGGATATCTCTCCCAAGCCTGGTCCCTGCCTTATTTCTACATGCGCTCGTCCTCGCCTGCCAATTGCAACCTCTACTCCTTCTGGTGTCAACCCCTCCAACCTCATACCCATCCCCTGCCACCCTCCCTCCTCTCTCCTGTGCCCTTTGGAATGCGCGCTCCCTTTCTAACAAGTTCCTCTCTGTGCATGACTTCTTTCTCTCTCGCTCTCTGCTCCTATTTGCTATAACTAAGACCTGGCTCACTCAGTCTGACTCTGCTCTGGAAGCTGCCGTCTCTTATGGTGGCCTTTCCTTCTCCCACACTCCGCGCACTGGCAGGGGTGGAGGCGTGGGGCTCCTGCTCTCCTCTCTCTGTCGTTACCGAACCCTTCCTATTCCTCCATCTCTTGCTTTTCCCTCCTTTGAGGCTCACACTGTCCAGATTTTCTCTCCTCTCCCTGTCCATGTGGTGGTCATCTATCGCCCACCTACCTATACTCATCCCCCTTCTGCCTTCCTCTCTCACTTTGAATCCTGGCTCTCTTCCTTCCTCTCCTCAGACTCCCCTGTTCTTTTCCTTGGGGACTTCAATTGCCACATTGATGACCCCTCTCTCCCTTGGGCCTCCCGCTTTCTTTCTCTAACCTCTTTTTTTGGCCTTCAACAGTGGACTGCACCAGCACCCACAAGGATGGCCACTACTTAGACCTGGTTTTCACTAAAAACTTCTCTCTCTCCGATTTCTCCATTTCCCCTTTTCCTCTCTCTGACCATCACCTCGTCTCATTCTCTCTATCTCGCTTCTCCCCTTCTCCACCTCCATCTATCCTCCGGTTCTGTAGAAACCTGCGCTCTATTCACCTACCAGACTTTGATTCCACTTTACGCTCCTCCCTCTCCTCTCTCAGATCTGCTACAGACCCTGATAACCTGGTCAGGAACTACAACTCTGCCTTATCCTCCTCTCTTGATCTACATGCCCCACTTTCTCTCTGCCGCACTCGCCCTTCTAACCCTAGACCCTGGCTAAATTACCACACGTGCATGCTACGTTCCTCCACTTGTTCCTCTGAATGCCTCTGGAGGAAATCTCATACTCTCACAGACTTCCTTCACTACAAATTTATGCTATCCTGTTTCAACTCTGCCCTCTTGCAAGCTAAACAAGCCTACTTTTCTTCTCTAATCAACATACACAAGTCTAACCCACGCTGACTGTTCTCTGTCTTTGATACTCTACTCAAACCACCCTCAGCTGCCTCTCCTTCCTCCATCTCCGCTCAGGATTTTGCTGACTATTTTAAGGAAAAGGTGGAATCCATACGGCAGAACATCCCCTCTGTTTCTTCCTCCCATCCTACACCTCTTCCTAACTCTCCTCCTGCCTTTCTTGACTCTTTTTCCACTGTCTCAGAGGAGGATGTGTCGCTGTTGATCGCCTCTTCTCCCTCTACCACTTGCCCTCTTGACCCCATTCCCTCCCATCTCCTAAAACCTCTTGCTCCTACTATAATCCCTACGCTCACACACATTTTTAACTCCTCCCTCTGCTCTGGAACTTTTCCATCCTCCTTCAAACATGCAACAGTCATACCATTACTCAAAAACAGCAAGCTTGACCCTACCTGTCTTTCTAACTATCGACCTGTCTCCCTCCTGCCTTTTGCCTCTAAACTCCTTGAACATCTTGTAGTCTCTCGCTTGCTCCATTTTCTCAACACCTATTCTCTCCTAGACCCTCTACAATCTGGCTTCCGCACTGCTCACTCCACGGAAACAGCCCTCACTAAAATAACTGACGACCTCCATGCTGCCAAAGACAGAGGTCATTACACTCTGCTCATATTACTCGACCTCTCGGCAGCATTTGACACTGTGGACCACCCTCATCTCCTTCACATTCTCCATACTCTTGGTATTCGGAACAAAGCTCTATCCTGGATCTCATCCTAATTCTCCCATCATACTTTCAGTGTCAATTCTGCTAACACCTCCTCCTCCTCTATTGATCTCTCTGTGTGGGTACCCCAGGGCTCTGTCCTGGGACCTCTTCTCTTTTCTCTGTACACACTCTCTCTAGGTGACCTAATAACATCTTTTGGGTTTAATTATCACCTCTATGCTGACGACACACAAATATACTTTTCAACACCTGACCTTACACCTGCTGTACAAACCAAAGTTTCTGAATGTCTCTCTGCTATATCATCCTGGTTGGCCCTCCGTCGCCTTAAACGCAACATGGCTAAAACAGAGCTCCTCATACTTCCTCCCAAACCTGGCCCTACTACCTCCTTCCACATTACTGTTGGAACTACGATCATTCACCCAGTAGCCCAAGCACGCTGCCTAGGGGTCACACTGGACTCCTCTCTCACATTCGCCCCTCACATTCAAAACATATTTAAAACCTGTCGTTTTTTCCTCCGCAATATAACAAAGATACGCCCTTTACTCGGTTGCTCGACTGCTAAAACTCTGACTCAGGCCCTCATTCTCCCCCGTCTTGATTACTGTAACTTCCTGTTGTCCGACCTTCCTGCCTCTCACCTGTCTCCCCTACAATCTATCCTTAAAGCTGCTGCCAGAATCACTCTACTCTTTCCTAGATCTGTCTCAGCATCCCCCCTCATGAAATCCCTCTCCTGGCTTCCAATCAAATCCCGCATCTCACACTCCATTCTTCTACTCACTTTTAAAGCTTTACACTCTTCTGCCCCTCCTTACATCTAAGCCATAATTTCTTGTCATGCACCATCCAGACTCTTGCGTTCATCTCAAGGAAGTCTTCTTTCTACCCCCTTTGTATCTAAAGCCCTCTCCCACCTTAAACCTTTTTCACTGACTGCCCCACACCTCTGGAATGCCCTTCCCCTCAGTACCCGACTAGCACCCTCTCTATCCACCTTTAAGACCCACCTTAAGACACACTTGCTTGTAGAAGCATATGAATAGCACTGTGGATATTCTGAACACATGATAAATAAAGCTTGGCCCCCTGCAGACGCACTTACTGTACCAGAACTCCCTCCTACTGTCTCTGTACGTTCTCCCTACCTAACAATTAGACTGTAAGCTCCTCGGGGCAGGGACTCCTCTTCCTTAATGTTACTTTTATGTCTAAAGCACTTATTCCCATGGCCTGTCATATATAGTATCTGTTAATTATTTGATTACCACATGTATTACTACTGTGAAGCACTATGTACATTAATGGCATAAATAAATATATAAATATATTTATAAATATATAAATAAAGACATACAATACAAGGATCAGCATGAATTCAGACAAGGCTAAAGGGTGACAATCATTGTTCTACTGGAGTGGTTAGAATAAGTCCTGAATAGGTGAGATACGTGATCTGTTGGGGTGTATGATACTCATAGCCTCCTCGATCACAGCTCCTCAGTAATCAGCGTGCACTCAGCTCGAGCACAGGATACTGGAATTCCTCTCATGGGAAAGTGAAGAAGCGGTGCACAGCAATGAAGGAGATGGTAAACTGGGTCGCTTAATAAAAAAACTATTTATTGCTCAAAGTTATGAGGCAACATATATAAACAGCAGAGAAACTCTAACGCGTTTCACGCTTAGTTAGCACAGTTCTCACAGGGCCTCCTGCTGTGTTAATCCGTTAATCCATTAGTCTGGCTGGAGAAATATCTAAGAAATGTTGAAGAGTTTCTGTGAGATAGCCACATATTTTCCCAAAGGCTAGCAGGAGAAAACAAGTGGACACATCTATACATTCAAAGACCTGCTTATGCGTTACATAGAACACGCATGCACCAAGAGTACTTTCAAAGATCGCAGGTGAAACTGCATAAGAGCCAGCCCGAAGAAGATGTGCGTTGAAGAAGATTGCATATATGGAAGAATATTTTATTTCTTTTTTATTTATCTCTAAACTGTCATTTACTGTTGTCTAACAAAAAAATGTAATACTTTAAAAAAAAATACTTTTTAGTCATCTGAAGTTTTTAGGGGAATAGGTGGTGGGATACATTATAATAAATGGGATATCATATCATATGAAATTAACGAGAATAAGGAATGGGTTACATTGCATTTAGATTAAACACGCATTAGCACACTAGTGCCACCTATCATTACTGCAGAGTACTACGACCAACGCTAAAACTCACTTTTTTCTGTTCGTGACACACTCGCGGTACCCGCATCCAACGCACAAAATGTAACTCATTGCCTGGAATTTAGACCAAGCTTCTCACGGATACGGGAGGTGTAAGTCTTGCTACACCTGTTCTTAAAAATATATTTCCTGTAATCATATGCTGTATTTAACATGCTCTCCACTGACCACATTTAAAAGAACCATTTTCTGTAAAGATCATAATGTTTGTTGCTTACCCCAGTTAAATAAAGTAGTTGAGACCTATGACATCAGTGTACATACTTTCCAAACTAGCTACTCCAAATCGTGATATAAAAAATAAAAAAAAATCTCCAATCAAAATATTCTACTGCTTTTTATTAATGAATACAATAGATTGAGTATCTTTACTGTACTTCATAATAAAACAAAATTCTGGGTTGTTTAGTTAATAATTTGGTTTCTTGTTCTTAGGGCCACTTTCTGCTAAGAGCAACTTTTTTTTTGTAATAAAACCTTTAAAGAATGCTCAATCCAAGTTTCTACGTACACTACCTAAGACCCACTAATACTGTCCTTTTGAACTATAAAGGACTTCATGTCAAGAATGTTTTGCCGTAGCTTTCGAAACTGTACGGAAATTGTTCTTTTAATTTCCCTGCAGTGCATATCATTGACAGCTTTTCGCTCTTAGTAACATATAGCCTGAATTCAATTTTTCTATAACCATTAGCACATGTTAATTTATGTAGATTAGTAAACATTCTAAATACAGAAACATATGTGCTATTATAACCGCTTCTAACCTCCATCTCTCATCAACAGAAGGTCATTTATATTCTTTTTATATAAAAAAAATCTGCTTAAAAGTTTCTTACATTTGGAATTCTTCCATTAACCCAGAAATACTGTATGTTTTGCATAGCCCGACTCTGTTCTCACCATTTGGTGATACAGTGAAAAGAACAATCAAACAAATTGCTATCCATCAAAAGTGTATGTAAACAAACAAAGTAAATTGGAGAAAAAAAAGTTGTTAGGCTTCAATGCCATGGCAATTTCATATAAAGTATAAAGTGAAGTGACATGTAAATAAATCAATTTTAATCAATAAAATACAGGATTCCTAATTTGTGTCTCTCCAATCTATCCTAATTGCTTTGCCACATCCTTATCCTACCCATTCACAGTACTGTAATGTGTTTTTGGCAGGACTAACCCCAATTTATTTCCCTGTTACATTTGCAAAGTCTCAACACAAAACATTTTATAAGTGGAATGTTCAGTTCATGGGACAAGATATAAATCTATAGAGTGTACAATATGCCTTTTTATGCATATGCACAGACACTCTATACTCCATCACGAAGAAGGAAGATACTGCTCACCTGTGGGACATCACTTCTCACAACCAGATCATTCTTTAAATTATCTAAAAATCAAAATCCTCAATGGAATGTTTAAAAGCACCCAAGAACGGAAAACATTTGAACTCAGAATGATAAGACTCTTTGACACCAAAACCAAAGGACATAATGCAGACATGGGTTTTCTCACACCCTATCAAAATTGCTTGTAATCATCCTGCTTGCCTCTATTCTTATCCACACTTTCTCCCCCCCACGCAGTATCCCTCCCCCTTCCCACGTTTCTTTGACACTGTCCCCTGGCTTCAAACACTTAACACCCTACCTTATCTACAGTAAATATCTATTGTTTTTTTTTTTTCCTCTCTCCACACTGTTTTAGCCATAGATTCATTTGTATATCAGTATTGCTTGACCTGAAGAAGAGAGGATAACTCTCGAAAGCTTGTCTTATGACATAAATTGTTAGTCCAATAAAAAAGGTATCACCGAATACTGGAGAACTCATTTATTCTGCACTATATATATATATATATATATACACTATATATATATATATATATATACTTATATATATATATATATATATATATAGTGCTTGACAAATCACCCAAAAATCTACTCACCAAACAAAAAAATCTACTCGCCATCTAGTCCCACCCCAACCCCGCCTCTAGTCCCGCCCGGCACCTAGTCCTGCCCCCAACCCCGCCTCTAATCCCGCCCCCAGCCCCACATTTAAAAAAACATAAATGAAATAAATTCCTAGTAAGAACATTCATTTTTGACATGTTTATTTATTGTATTACATTATACTGCAATTAGTCCTTGTTATGTGTGTGTGTGTGTGTGTTTGTGTATAAATGTCGAAACTAGAAAAAAAAGCCAGATGTGAATGACTAGTTTCCTGCACCCCTTAACTAGTGCCTGGATGCCCCCGCTTCACAATATTTAAAGCAGCAATCCCGCCTGGGATCTTACCTGATCCACAGTCCCCCAATGTCCAGGTACCTCAATCCCGCAATGTTATACATTGGAGGGGAGGTGTTCCCTACCTGTCTTCTGGGTTACGGGAGATTCCGATGTCTTCCGTGTGAAGCTTGAGTCAGATCTGGAAGAAAGCAGTATAGGTTATTTCGGTGTAGTAGAGGGCAGTTAAGATAAACAGGGTAAATAAGATATCCAGATCCAGATTGTGAGACAGAGAGAGGGTGAGAGAGACGGAGAGAGAGGGTGAGAGAGATGGAGAGAGAGAGGGTGAGAGAGACGGAGAGAGAGAAGGTGAGAGACAGAGAGAGAGAAGGTGAGAGAGACGGAGAGAGAGAGAAGGTGAGAGAGATGGAGAGAGGGTGAGAGAGACGGAGAGAGGGTGAGAGAGACGAAGAGAGAGAAGGTGAGAGAGACGGAGAGAGGGTGAGAGAGAGACGGAGAGAGGGTGAGAGACACGGAGAGAGGGTGAGAGAGACGGAGAGAGGGTGAGAGACGGAGAGAGGGTGAGAGAGGGTGAGAGATGGAGAGAGGGTGAGAGAGACGGAGAGAGGGTGAGAGAGACGGAGAGAGGGTGAGAGACGGAGAGAGGGTGTAAGGATCCGCGCTGCGGGTATACCCGCGTTCAGCGCATCCTTACCTTTTTCTCAGGCCATTCAGGCTCCCAGGTGGCAGTCCCTGCTCCTGGCAGCTTCCCCTGCACCTCCTACCCATGCGCGTCAGCCCTACGGGCGCGCGCTCACCCAAGCTGCTATTGGTTGGCGCCGGGCACCTGACTCCACCTCCGCTGATGCGGCACACGCTCCTTGCGTGCCGCTGTTCGGGTCCCGTCAGCTCTGCCTCCCCGCTTCCCCCTCTGTACCTGTCCCTTCCCCTGTCCGTCCCTCTGCTCCACCCCTTCTTTTCTCGGCTCCTGGATCTTCCGGTACGCCCCTTTCCCATCTGCCTTGCCTCCCAGGCCCTCCTTCCCTTTCTGTCTCTTCCCCTGTCCGTCCCTCCGTTCCTCCCCCTACTCTGACCACTCCCTTTGCCTCTAGCAATACTCCTCTACCTGGGCCTTACCTAACTCACTCCTCTGTTCCTCCCCTCACTCCCATTGGTTCCAAACTTTCACACTCTGCTCTCCTATTAGGTTCCTCTTTGGGCCGCTCCTCCGTCACTCCCCTTTCTCTGATTGGTCCCAGCCCCCTATATATTCCCTCTTCACCGTTTCCTCTTTGCTCTGCATAGCTTCTGTACCTTGGTGCTGTCTGCTCTTGCCTGGCCTCTCTTGTCTTTTCAGTGCTGCTCCTGTCCCTGGAATCTTTGCTGACCTCCCTGGATTAGACCTTTGCTTTGGACTCGACTACGCTGCTCTCTGGAACCCTTTACACCTTGCTTTGGACTTCTACGCTGCAGACCTCTACAACCCTTGGACACGGCATATGGACAAACTACTACCCTGCTCTCTCCAACCTACGACCCTTGGCATACGAACTTAACCCTTCTACGCCGGAGCTGTCAAGTACGGTATCATTTACATTCTGTTTACCTGGACCACCTACGCTACTACCGCACCCCGGCTGTGCCCCCGTTTGCTGCTAGGTGTGTGGTTTACCCTTTCCTCCTCAGTCCCGGGATCTCGTCTGGCTTGTGGGCAGGCCGATTGTTACAGAGGGTGAGAGACGGAGAGAGGGTGAGAGACGGAGAGAGGGTGAGAGACAGAGAGAGTGTGACTGTGGGGGGATGGGGTGACTGGGTGGGGTGATTGGGGGTGTGGGGTGACTGGGTGGGGTGATTGGGGGCGTGGGGTGACTGGGTGGGGTGATTGGGGGCATGGGGTGACTGACTGGGTGATTGGGTGGGGTGACGGGGTGGGGTGATTGATGGGTGGGGTGACGAGGTGGGGTGATTGGGGGGGGTGGGGTGGTGGGGTGTCTGACTGGGTGGGGATTACTGACTGTCTGACTGGGTGGGGTGACTGGGCGACTGGGCAGGGGGCGGGGGGGTTGGATGACTGACTTTTGACTGACTTTTGACTGACTGGGTGGGGGGGTGGGATGACTGACTGGGTGGGGGGGGGTATGACTGACTGGGTGGGGGGGTATGACTGAGTGGGTGGGGGAGTACCTCTGGTGTCCTACACGTTCTCTCTCTCTCTCTCTCTCTCTCTCTCTTTCTCTCTCTCTCTCTCTCTCATACACACACACACACACTCTCTCTCTCATACCCATACACACAAACACTCTCTCATACCCATACACACACACACTCTCTCTCATACCCATACACACACACACTCTCTCTCATAAACAAACACACACACACACACACACACACACACACACACACACACACACACACACTCTCTCTCATACTCACGCACACACTCTCTCCCATACATACACACACACTCTCTCTCTCTCCCATACACACACACACTCACTCTCTCTCTCCCATACACACACAAACACACACACACACACACAGGAGGGGACGGAGAAACACCCCACTACTACCTCCCGCCCCGCTCGGGCAGCGGGAGCACGGGGAGGAGGGAGGTTTAAGCGGGAGCGCCGGAGGGCTGGGGAGAGAAACACCTGAGCCGTGCAGGCAGCGGGAGGGGGGTGAAACACCCGAGCCGCGCGGGCAACGGGATGGGGGGTGAAACACCTGACCCGCGTGGACAGCGGGAGCGCCGAAGTGGGGGGAGAAACACCCGAGCCGCGCGGGCAGCGGGAGCGCCGGAGGGGGGGGGAGAGAAACACCCAAGCCGCGCAGGCAGCAGGAGGGTCGGAGGGAGGGGGAGAAACACCTCCGCTACATCCTGCGCGGGCAGCGGGAGCACCAGGGACCGGATGTATCAGTATATAAATAAATATTTATTAAAGTGCATTAAATTTCCCCCACCTCCAGCATCTGTCCTCTCCATTACCGGACCATATCAGTGCATGTCTTGTAAGTAGGAAGTGACACAATTATACAGGAGGATATATAGGAGGAGGAGCAGCAGACATGCGCGTGCCCACCCCCAACCTCCCCCCCCATTACTTACCTGTGTAGAGAAGGAAGGGCGGTTTGAAGTCCTGGAAACTCCAAACCGCGTCACAGCCAGCGGGATTTTTTTTGAGCAGGGGACTGACCACGAGCCAATATCCGATCGCAGCTGGCAAGTTGGCGACCGGGTTTGTCGAGCACTGTATATATATATAAACCCTAAACCCATAGAATTCAAACATTGTACAGTATACTTTCTTTTTCACACAACTATATATATATATACACACACATGTAGAGGTTTCAGTACCGTGTTAGCCGAGCTTCAATAATCAAAAAATAAATAGATGATACTGTTCTGTGGCTAACCAAATGCTTTTATTTGTGCGAGCTTTCGAGATTCACTGATCTCTTCTTCCGGCGATGTTACAATGAATGAAGCAAGCAAAAGGTATACTTAAAAACAGTGTCTCTTGGAATGTTATCTGTGCTAGTCCTTCCCCCGGTGTGGATGTGTTTTATGGCTAGAGGTGTCAAAAGGTTCCTGAAAGCAAGTGATGTAAGAGTGTGTGTGTGTATCTGTGTGAATATAAATGAATGGAGAGCCCACAGTATATACAGTGCTTTACAAAAGGTGTGTGTGGAGTGGGAGTGGATATAAATGGTGTGGGTAGGTGTGGAAATGTGAGAGATTGTAGCACAACTAAAAGTGTGTGTGGAAACTATGTGGTCCCTATAGGTGTATAGGGATGGAAAAACAAGGAGTATTAGTATGTGTAAGAGACAGCTGTGTGTGCATACATATAGCACAGTATGTACAGACATGGCCTATAGCGCTCATGGGAAGAGAATTCACTTGTGTCAGTAATGACTAAAAAAAATTCGATCTCTGTTTAGGCCACCGCTAAGTGTCCCGAACAGTTGCATAAATTTGTATTCATGCAACCGTCTCTCTTTCGGTGTTTTAAGATTACCTTTGAGTATGGCAACCCTCAGATCATTCATCTTATGGCCAGAGTCAGAGAAATGTTCGCCGACAGGACTGTCTCTTGTTCCGCGCGTGATGCTGTGGCGATGCAGGTTCTATATATACAGTTGTGTGAAAAAGAAAGTACGCAATCTTTGAATTCTATGGTTTTACATACAGTATCAGGACATAATAACAATCATCTGTTCCTTAGCAGGTCCTAAAATTAAGGCATTACAACCTCAGATGCACCGTGTCATGATTTATTTAACAAAAATAAAGCCAAAATGGAGAAGCCATGTGTGAAAAACTAAGCATACCTTATGATTCAATAGCTTGTAGAACCACCTTTAGCAGCAATAACTTGAAGTAATCATTTTCTGTATGACTTTATCAGTCTCTCATCGTTGTGGAGGAATTTTGGCCCACTCTTCTTTAAAACATTTCTTCAGTTCATTGAGGTTTGCGGGCATTTGTTTATGCACAGCTCTCTTAGGCTAAGGCCCCGCTCCCTCAGTCAGCGTGCCCGCACTGCAGACAGGCGGGGCGCTGACAGACACAGACAGTGATATGCGGCCTGTAGGGAGCGGGAGCCGAAGCGGGAGGGGAGCAGGAGTGGGAGGGGGGGGTGGCGTGGTTTGAGTGGAGGGACCCGCTACTCCCCCCACTCCCTCCACGGGCTCGGACTCGGTCTGCAGGACAGGAGGGAGCTGCTGCGGGCTGCTGGAAGGTATGCAGCTCCCTTCCCCCACAAATGCCCTCACACACGCTGACACTGAGACACAGACAGACACACAGACATAGAGACACCCATACACACACACACACCACCCCCTATCTTGTGTAAGAAGCTGTGTGACAGCTCCCGCCCCCGCCGCTGATTGGCTCATTAGCGCACCACGTGACGCGTCACCGCTCGGGATCACAATTTTCTTGCATCCCCTGCCAGCTGACGTGTCACAGTGCGCAGTGAGCCGTGCAGCGAGGGGGGACTGGGACCGGCTCACAACGATTCCCCTGTGCCCAGCTTTAGCTGTCGGACAGATGGCCTCACATTTGACTCTAGAATACTTTGGTATACAGAGGAGTTCATGGTCGACTCAATGACTGAAAGGTTCCCAGGTCCTGTGGCTACAAAACAAGCCCAAATCATCACCCCTTCACCACCGTGCTTGACAGTTGGTATGAGGTGTTTGTGCTGATATGCTGTGTTTGGTTTTCGCCAAACGTGGCGCTGTGCATTATGGACAAACATCTCCACTTTGGTCTCGTCTGTCCAAAGGACATTGTTCCAGAAGTCTTGTGGTTTGTTCAGATGCAACTTTGCAAACCTAAGCTGTGCTGCCATGTTCTTTTTAGAGAGAAGAGGCTTTCTCCTGGCAACCCTTCCAAACAAACCATACTTGTTCAGTCTTTTTCTAATTGCACTGTCATGAACTTTAACATTTAACATGCTAACTGAGGCCTGTAGAGTCTGAGATGTAACTCTTGTAACTTTGGGGTGAATTTGCTGGGACGTCCACTTCTGGGAAGATTGGCAACTGTCTTGAATGTTTTCCCCTTTTGAATAATCTTTCTCACTGTAGAATGATGGACTTTAAATTGTTTGGAAATGGACTTATAACCCTACCCAGATTGATGGGCAGCAACAATTGCTTTTCTAAGATCATTGCGGATGTCTTTCCTCCTTGGCATTATGTTAATACACCTGAATGCTCCAGACCAGCAAACTGCTAAAACTTCGTCTTTTATAGAGGTGGTCACACTTGCTGATGATCAATTAATCAAGGGCATTTGATTAGCAGCACCTGTCTGCTACTTAGCATCTTCATTCCTATAAAAGCAGTAAGGGTGTACTTAGTTTTTCACACATGGCTTCTCCATGTTGGCTTTATTTTTGTTAAATAAATCATGACACAGTGTAATATGTTATGTGTTGTTGTTCATCTGAGGTTGTATTTACCTAATTTTTAGACCTGCTAAGGAACAGATGATTGTTATTATGTCCTGATATATAAAACCATAGAATTCAAAGAGGGTGTACTTTCTTTTTCACACAACTGTATATACAATGTGGTGGGATTTGAGCTTTTGAGCTTGCTGGGATTGTGTGTTTATTAATGTGCTGCATGCTATGTGTACATCTGTGTTGCCCCAAAGGTGGACGTGTGATGGGGCTTCCAAGATCTGTTCCCCTCTGCACAGGACCAGCGTGCTAAGGGTTAACATTTGCTTGTACTTTGTGGAACGTCAACCCCACCCACTGGAATGTTAATGAGCTAAGAGTACAAATAACTTTGTATTTGCAGCTACATTCAACCTGAAATCCTCAAGTGTACATCTGCGTCGCCCCAAAGGCGGACACCTCCTGGGGTTCCCCAAGAGCTGCTCCCCTCTGAACAGGACCAGCATGCTAAGGGTTATCATTTGCTTGTACTTTGTGGAACGTCAACCCCACCCACTGGAATGGTAAAGAGCCAAGAGGAAAAATAACTTTGTATTCACAGCTGCATTCAACCTGGACCCATTCAATGAATATCTGCGTTGCCCCAAAGGCAGACAGCCTTTGGTGCAGCAGAAGGGCAGCCAAAGGGTGTGAGCCTTTCTCTGCCATTTTCTCATGTTTCATGATGTTAAAGCTCTGTTTCAATTTAAAACTCACCAGGCCTTTATCACCATGTGCAGAGGTACGCAATGGAGACTGTTTTAAGGTGAAATTAAAATAAGGCTTTATTGCGCCTGTTGCTTTAAACACAGCAAACATGTGAAAATCCACAAACAAAATCTGCTCCACGTTGGAGTATATTTACACTTGTAGTCCAGCGATTCACCAGCCCAAATCATGTAGACATTTATATATATATAGATAGACATAGACAATCAGTCTTATAAGAAAAGTCTTATCTGTCTCGTAGTTGTAGGGGGAAGGCTTCTCTCTTTCCTGGGTTGCTGCCTTTTCCTCAGGCTATATCAGCATTCAGGTGTAGAAGTCTTGTGAGCTCCAGACATCTGTGATCCCTCTGTCAGACTCACCTGTGAGACTCAGGAACCTCTGCTCTGTCTGTTTCCTAGGTCAGCCCAGTTGTGGACTAAGGAATCCTCTTCCTGTGTCTGGGAACAGGGTTTTTCTATAGTTCAAATCAGCCAGGTGGAGCCTGGCTGATTGCTGCTGTGCAATTTAACCAGCACACTGCTGGATTAGAGGCAAGCGTGTTTAACAGGGATAAGACCCTGTTACATACCTCCCCTGTTTGTGGGAAGCTCGGGCTTACCATGGCCGAAGCCCATCCTTCCACTCTCATTCGAGATATCTCTGTGACTTGAATCAGAGTGGATGGAGGAAGAGAACCCTCAGTCCCACTGGGATTGGAGCCCTTTCTCCAGTTTATTTTTGTCTCCTCCCGAAGGTGCTTGAGATCAGCACTCCTCAGTTGCTCGAGGAGGACTTATTCCAAGTAAAGTCTTTTTACTGAGTGCGCGGTCATGAGATTTCCCTTGCGTCGGGCACTCCTCTTTTTGTAGGCAGACTGTATGGCGACAGTTGCGGAGCAGTTAGGACTAGCCCTTTGAGTTTTCCGCCCTTGAAGCTGTCTTTCTGCACTTCCTCCACTCAACGGAGTTGCCAGTTCAGCTTCTTTGGGATTAAGTTGCACTTTCACCTTCCTTTCCAGAGAAAATCCTATCTTCTCAGCTTAACCAGCTAAGGATTTTTCTGGTTTTGATTCAGCACGTATACCTTTTTGTGTTGCCTGTTGGGCCGTTGAAGGTTTAGCTAGTGCTTGCTTAGGTGGTTTAGACTTTGCAACCTTGTTTTTTAGGTGGGCGGTGTTCCCAGCTCTCACTGTACCCTTTTTTCTTTGGGGTTTTGTGGCTGTGGGACACTGACGCTTGGTCAGGGTCAATACTTGTCCTTGTAGTACTGTCATCTCATCCGCAAGAGATCCCTGTTTTTTGAGTGCGTCTTACAAGTCTCTTCTCAGGGAATTTATCTGGCACACTTTGCTTTCTCTGAGTTTGTATCAGTGTCTCCTTCATACTCTGTAATTTGTGTTGTCAAGGTTGCCGCTGCGTCTGTTTTCTCCTTGGTGTACTGACTCAAGAGAGTGTAACCGACTTTCTGTCTCTCCAGCTCTTGCTCCAGTTTCTGGGCCTTCTCCTGCTCCCTCTCATACAGAGTCACCTGGTATCGAAGCTCCGCCTCCAACGATGCTCTGGTGACATGCAGCGTGGCCTTTAGCTCCTCATACTGCTCTGTGGGGACGCACTGGGTATTCAGACGTTCCTGCAGCACTTATACCTCTTTAGCAGCCTGCAGATAGTCTTTTTGCAGAGTTTGCTGCTTCTCCTCTGCATTCTGGGGGTGCGTACAGAGACCTTGCAGTTGGTTCTGCAGTCGGTGCTCTGCTTCAAACTTTTCCTCTTCCAAAAGTTTATTTATTTCTTTAAGCTCGTGCAGCTTTTCATTCTTTTCCTTGACGTGGTCTGTCAAATGAGAATTCTCTTCTTTCAGTCTTAAGTTTTCTCTTTTTGCAGTCTCTGTAATTTTCAGGGCCTCCATGTAGTCCTCCTTCAATTTATGCACATCTGCTTTGAGAATGACAGTCTCCTGGCGTGAGACTTCCATCTCTAGTTTGAGGGTCTGAAGCTCCTTCTGAGAGACTTTAAGATCCATATTAAGAATGAGGTTAGTTTTGTGAGAGATGTCCAGCTCCTCAGTGAGACTGTGAAGTTCCTTTTTAGAGACTTCCAGTTCTGTGCGGCAACTGCTGATCTCTTGGTGTGAGGCATCCAGTGCTGTGCGGAGAGTGTGAACCTCCTTCTGGGATATGTCCACCTCTGTCCGGACACTGTTGACCTCCTGGTGTGTGGCATTCAGTTCTATGCGGAGAGTGTGAACCTCATTCTGAGAGACTGTAATCTCCTTCAGTGCCAACTCATACATCTGCTTCAGATTAGCAATCATTCTGTCGGATTGACTCTGCTTTTCATCCATGGCGGTAATAGTAGCATTTGCAGTATCTAGCTCAGTCTTGAGATGTCCAATCCTGTCCTGGCCAAAGAATACATCCTGAGCACATTCTTCTGTAGCTCCACGTTATTTTTCAGTAGCTCTGCGTAATCATCTTTCTTCAGTTTCAATTGTTCCCGGAGAAGATCACAGTCGCGTCAGACAATTTTCAGGGCATCTTCAGGGCTGGTCATTGGTTCTGGCTCCACTTCCCTGGTATGGTTGGTTAAGCATTTCTCACTATTAGTACCGGACAGACACTTCTTTGGGGTACACGACTTCTGCCTTTGGCCCTCTGGATATTCGGTCATCCGCGGAACGAATTCTCCATTTTCTCTAGGCTGCAGGGCATTTCGGACCCCCTTTTCCTCCACGGGATCTGCAGATGTGTTTGTTCCTTCCATGGTAAGTGAAGACCCTTTTTTCTTTTTCCGCCTTTTTGTTTTTGATGACTTCGTCCCATCAGGAGTACTGGGGTCTCCGTCTCTATTTGAAACTTCAGAAGCTTTGCTGTATCCGCCATGTTTTCCTTGCAGTTGCGTTAGGTGGCGTAAATATTCAGCGATCTGCTGTTCCTGCTCTTCATCCTGCCGATCACATTCGGCATCATAGAGAGCGGTCTTTTCAATTCGTACCGAGTTCAGGCACCCCCACCATTCTTGGGGTGTTTTGTGGGTGTGATTTGGTTTGGGTTCCCCGTAAGAGATGTCTTCCTCTTTATCGGACTGTAAGGGCCACTCTTCTGTGGGGTAGGGTTCATTACAGGAACGTTGCATCTTGTCCTCCATTTTGGGGCTACAAGCGAAGTCTACCCACCTGTAGGAAAACCACAATTTGGGGTTCTAGCAAATACAGTGATAACAGTTGCAATAGCGCCTCCTGAGGTCGGGAAGAAAAATACACCTAATAGGAGGCGCTATTGCAACTGTTATCACTGTATTTGCTAGAACCCCAAATTGTGGTAGTCCTACAGGTGGGTAGACTTTGCTTGTAGAGTTCATAGCTCTCACATGCGTCTCTGTAGACTTTTTCTTCTTCTTTACTTTGGTATGTTTTACAACATCAGCAGTACTGGGCACGCATTCTTTCTCATTAGTGATACTGGATGTGCAGTTGCTAAGCAAAACTTCTGTACCTTCCTTGGGTCCACAGTGTATTGCTTGCTGCTGCAGTTCCTTGGCTCGTTGGAAAACATAGTCCTCTGGCTGCTGCCCTTTTTCTGGGGCCACGTAGGGGCCATCCTCATCATCTGAATAAGGCCTGAAGGGACACTGCTCCATGTGGCTGGGCTCTTTACACCAGGAACATATTTTCTTCCCCATTCTTGCAAAGTCTGTATTTGACTTCAGCTGGGCGGCCATTTTAAATTCCCAGGGTTTTTTTTTCTCTTAGGTGTACTCTTCACCTTGACCGATTTGGCACTATTTCTTTCACACAATGCTTGCTAGTGTAGCTGTCCATTTCCTTGCTTCAGCAAAGGCATTTGCTTTACACCATTTACTTGCTATGTGCAATCCCTCCGCTTCAGCAAAAGAATCTGGTTTTATGCTTGAGTTCAGTAATTTTCAGTCTCATCTTTGGGTATTATGGCATTCACTCTTCACACTTTGGGTGCATGTTGTACTCCAAGATACATAGACAGACTTTACTTGCAGAAAAAAAAATATTCTCTTTTTTTTTTCACTTTCTTTCACTCCCGGCAGGGCTACTTAACACTCAGCAATTGGCTTTGGGTTACCATTTACAAAGTTCAGCAATCCCTTTTTACCCGGCGGGGCGATTTTATACTCAGCCCTTACTTGCTGAAAATTCCCCTACTTCAGCAAAAAAACTTTTTTTGAAGAAGAAAATAATAAACAAAGCCTAGTTCCTTTCATTGGAGCGCTAACTCACTTCTTGAACCCTGACTATGGCTGGAAGGCAAAGCCCCTATTTCAACAACCATATTACACTTTATTGTGATAGGCAAGTAAGGTTTACCTGCTTCAGCACAGTCTCTCTCTCCTCTTGGAATCGGGGAAAAGAGTCCATCTGTGGTTTTGTGGCTTTCTTCAGTGCAGTGTAGATTTCCTGTCTGGATGTGTATCCCTTTAATTCTGATCTCTGCTGCAGCTGAATCTTTGTTTTTCTTGCTCAGGCTGTTTGTAAGACTGTATGCAGGCAAAAAGCACAAAAAAAATTTCACAGGCAATCTCTGGGGCCCCTTTTAACTTCAAGGGCCACCTCTCATCCCACTGCTGACACCATATGTAAGAGGACATGTGCAGAGGTACGCAATGGAGACTGTTTTAAGGTGAAATTAAAATAAGGCTTTATTGCGCCTGTTGCTTTAAACACAGCAAACATGTGAAAATCCACAAACAAAATCTGCTCCACGTTGGAGTATATTTACACTTGTAGTCAAGCGATTCACCAGCCCAAATCATGTAGACATATATATATATATATATATATATGTAACCCTTATCCTCCCCCCCCCAGACTCATCGGTGGTGTCTAGGGTGCGTGAGGGCAGATTACATGCGTAGTGGTGGTGCATACCGGCGTGGAACAGGAGGGCCTGAGCTTCCCACGTTGTTATTGGGGAGACAGGACCAGGCTTCTGGGGTGGTAGCCTCCATGCTTTCTTAGTGGTGCAGCGCCTCCATCTTCTATACTCTCAGGAATATGGGATAGGACCTGTATAGAAGAACCTCACTGGTCCAGGGGTTGAATGCTCCAAACTCACAACACAGTCTTTGTATAAAAGTATAGTCTCTTTATTGGTCAGATCAGCGACTCCAAATGTAGTGGCGACCAGCAGCCACAACAACAACAGCAAAGCCCCATTATTCACTCTCCTTTCCTCCAAGTCTCTCCTCCGACAGGATGGTCTGGGCTGGGGCGTCAATACCCCGCAGCCCACCTCACAGGTTAGCCTCTGGGTGGAGACTGGATTCTCCCCATCACCCCCAGCAGCGGGGTGAGAGGCATTGGTCCACCGGGTCTATTGTGCTATCAGCTCTACTCAAAGTGGCTGAGTCTCTTTGCTCCTCTCTTTGCTCCTGCCTGGCGGCACAGGTGAGACCACACTGTCTCCTCCAACTCCTCGGACAGCACAGGACTCGAACTCACCCAGGACTAACAGAGCTCTCACTTACAGGAGCGGCTGCTAAATATAGAGTCATCCCCACCCCTAATGATGTCAGCAGAGCCTCCCCTCTGTCTCGTGCCTGCAGCAGAGTCAAGGGCCTGCGTCTACCACTCAGGGCAGGGCTAGGAAGGGGGAAAACCCATGATAACTACTGGTGCCTGCCCTTAACAGGACTTACCACAGTAGGAGGAAGATAGGTATAGCCTGTGCTGTTTACAGGGGGCTACATACACATATATATATATATATATATATATATATATATATATATACATAGACAATCAGTCTTATAAGAAAAGTCTTATCTGTCTCGTAGTTGTAGGGGGAAGGCTTCTCTATTTCCTGGGTTGCTGCCTTTTCCTCAGGCTATATCAGCATTCAAGTGTAGAAGTCTTGTGAGCTCCAGACATCTGTGATCCCTCTGTCAGTCTCACCTGTGAGACTCAGGAGCCTCTGCTCTGTCTGTTTCCTAAGTCAGCCCAGTTGTGGACTAAGGAATCCTCTTCCTGTGTCTGGGAACAGGGTTTTTCTATAGTTCAAATCAGCCAGGTGGAGCCTGGCTGATTGCTGCTGTGCAAGTTAACCAGCACACTGCTGGATTAGAGGCAAGATTGTTAACAGGGATAAGACCCTGTTACACCACTGTACCCAATTTTCAAACTCGATCTGTCCATGAAATGTCTGTGAATTGAATGTATAACTTCTGTTATTTTAATGTAACCATGTATTGTTATAATTCTGTGCCCAAGACATACTTTAAAACGAGAGGTAACTCATTTTATTATTCAATTTATTACTTCCTGATATTTTTTTTTTATAAATAAATATAAAAATTGTGTTGCGAACCCGCAGCTTTGAGTTTCAAAGAACAATTCAAAGAGGCTAAAATAATTTCCATTAATCTCTGACACAAATGCTGCAAACAACGAAAAGATAGAATTTGGTATCTTGGTCAATTATTTTGTAAGTACATTTTTTTTATTTTTTGTAGAGGAAAATTGAATAGTTATATTGATGTTCTTAACTGGTAATTCAGACACGTTTCACAGAGTTAATAGCTGGATATTGGCAAAAAAAAACTAAATGTAAAACTGGGCAAATTCTTATGGCTTGATTTTTCATCAGTGATTACTACAGTAAGGTGAAATACATTTAATCAATGAAGTACTACATCAGCAAAGAAAAGTTGAAAGGTACACGTAATGATAACTTTTAACTGATTAGCGAGGGGGGAAAAAACATCTAACCTGCTAACCTGAGAATATAATTTTGAATATTTCTATATATATATATATAACTTTGTTAACCTCTACAGCATGACTCTACAAAAACTTTTACAAAGGGGCTAGAATAAAAAAAAATTAGTAAGTGGATGGGAAGAATATTGCTACTGCATGTAATTCTAGATATGTATAACATGACATATACTTTACTTCAATAAAATACACTTAAGTCAAATGTGTGAACCTGTATGAGAGGGAGAAAGGTAAAGGCCAGAATCTCCATTTTATCATGAACACCATTCTGCCTGAACTTTCCCCTGAACTAAATGATATATGTAAGCAAGAAACGACCTCCAAACATGCAGGCAGTTTTATCAGCTTTTGTTAGTTATTGTCAGAAAAGCAGAGCTGTTCTGTTGGCCAGAAACCAGTACTGGGTTTTTCTTTGAATCGGCTTAACCGCAAGTTTTCCTTACAGAAACCAAGGCTATAGATAATATATGGGTGGAAAGTCCCCAGAAATGCTGTTATTTAGTAATATGCTAATATTGTTACGCCTTTAATTTACGCCTCTAATATTAATATTTCCTTGTATAAATAGTATTGCTTTTCATTAATAAAGCTGAAATGAGGAATCTGAGTTACCCTGTGTGTATGTTTCTTCGTGTCCCGAGTACTCGTACGTCATCAAATCGAGATCCAACAGTCCCAGTGCGTGGTTTGAAGTCTCCCCGGGTAGAGCAGCACTGTTTCCAGTCACGGACGGCTGACCAATGTCCCCGGCCCATTTTAACAGGCAAGAACCTATCACTGTGACAAAAAAATTTAACATTTGCATCACATATTTTCACTCTAAGCTGGAAATCAAATGTAAAAAATGATACCTGCTGGATAAAATTTCTTGAAATTAGTTGGAAATGATGGTAGATGGAGCAAAGGAGCACAGCAATCAAAAGAAATCCTGAATGAAAAAATGTCATGGGCAACTCCAGAATAAAACTGAAGGGTGTTTATTGAATGAGCTCACAGGAGGGTGCAAAAAGCAAACGCACCAACGCGTTTCGTCCCGTGGGACTTTCTCAAGGTGTTGGAATTAGTTGGAGCAGATGGTTGGAGGCCCTCTCCCAGACCCTTCTAGCGCTGGAATTGACCCCAAGAATGCAAGTTGAAGACCCCAGCTTTTCAGTGGGGCAAAGTCTCCAACATTTACCACATGACAAAAAGTACACTTTATTTGCTATGTTACTGTGTGATTAAGGAGTTCACGAGCAAGTGACACATCCTAAGAATTGTAACGCATGCAATTTACTATATGCACAGATTATATTACCGATAAAATGTATATTTGTATTATTATTTGCTTACACATATACAGTTCTGTGAAAAAGAAAGTACACCCTCTTTGAATTATATGGTTTTACATATCAGGACATAATAACAATCATCTGTTCCTTAGCAGGTGTAAAAATTAGGCAAATACAACCTCAGGTGAACAACAACACATGACATATTACACCGTGCAAACCACACAAATAATCAAAAGATTATAAACAGCCCCCTATAACTGCACTCAAGGTAGGTGACAAAATGGATATAATGTCTACTGAACACTGGCTGGATATTTAGCCAAATCCTGATGTAGGATACACTGCCAAAAGGTCACACTCAAATATAAAATAAAAAAGACTTTAATAGTTTATGCTGTAAAAACCGACGAGACACTATAAAAATGCACAACAGTGCATAGATAAAATCCCCAAATTTGTTTGGTCACGGTCCTATGTGAACACAATGTGTTCCAAATATATAGCTAATAGTGGAACAGACGCTATATATTAAGCTGCATGGTAGTACTGTATATACAGGTGTCCTAAATAGTAATAGATCTTGCAATGTTGAGGAAAGATAACTGTGGACTCAATGTAACCACTATAGCAGAGGTAATATGACCTGCAATTCCTCTATAAGTAAACACTGTGTACAATGTAACCCGGTCTCTGTGGAGGCTTTCAACCAGCTCGATAAGGTCAAAATACAGAGAGAACAATTGCAATACCAACGTTGTAAGTAGTATGTCCGGGTGACGCACACTGCAGGGTGCGCAATAACAAATCCCCGGAGAATAACAACAACGTAGGACCCAGTAGGGTATTATACAACCTGATATCCGTGAGCCATAAGCAGCCGTTAAGCTCCGTGTATAGTCAGGAGCTGCAGTTTCTCCAAACATAAGCCGCGCATGCGTCAACGTGATGACATCACGGCGTTCCCCGACGTACGTTTCACGCGTCATCACACGCTTTCTCAAGGGGGAGGAGTAGGAAGCATGTAGCGTCGTGTAGTGGAACCTTTTGTACCATCCCTGGAGGGGAGGGGCGAGTGACGTATGCCTAATATTATTAAAGGGGCATAACGGATACATATGTAGTCATCACATAACATGAAGGAATCGGGTTGGGGGGGGGGGGTGAGGGTGTGTGGGTTATGAGCACGGGTGGGGAAATAGGGAGGTATGGAAGGGGAGGGAGGACCTCCATAAAGGCAAGGATAAAGCAGTCACTGGTTGTCGAATTCCAAAATTAGAGAGTCTAATACAACCTAAAATGAGCAAATAAATGCCCCAATAGTAACATGGTAGCCTGGTAGCAAACCTGCAGGTGGAAATGCAGTATAGGTGCAGAGGGTCAATAACGTATAATGTGGGAATAATTCCACAAGTGATCCTGCAAGACATATGAATGATGCACAAAAGGGGTAGTGGAGACTGAGAGTAGAGGGTGGAAGGTGTAGGAGTGGACTACACTAGGCGGGGCCGCCTAAAAAGTCAAAACGGCTCCTTCTACGCTAGAAGTAAATATATTTATATACCTGGATCCCTCTAACCCTATGTAAGGAATGAGGAAAAGATGAAACCCTCATTCAAACCATTAGGTGCCAGTGTATTGAGGTAATGAATCCAACGTCATTCATGCTGACGTAGCTTGGTGTCCCAGTTGCCCTTGCGTGGGCCCCAGGGTATGTGAGATATGCCGATGAACCTCAGGTAAGAGGAGTCCCCATGATGTGCATCATTAACATATCTTGCCACTGGTGTGTCTAATTTATTGCGTACTGACCCAAGGTGCTCCAAAATCCGTATTTTGAATGCCCTGTGGGTTTCCCCAACGTAGAACAGATGTGATGCTTCCAAAATTAGAGAGAATTCCTCCACGGCATGTATTAATAATCAGGATGACAATGGGGAGTCCATGAATAATAAGGCATATATATGGCAAGGGCTAAGTGTCTAGTGGGGTCCACTTGACCTCCACAGCTTAAACACTATATGAACCCAGCCAAATGACCAATATTTAAATAGCAAAAGCACAGGTCTACATATATATATATATCTAGAGAGAGAGAACAGATTACAATCAGCGCAAATTCCAAACACTTAGTGTAGTAAAAAATATTAACTACTCCTGGCCAATCAGTCAAACAGGAGGTGTTATACCTTACAATCTATTCTTGCTTGAATGCAGCCAATTAGGTCTGCGGCTCCACACTTGCCGCAATGGATAATGTAGAGAAGAGATGACCTAGGTGCAAATAAGCCAGGAAAGAAACAAAGGGAAAAATATCATAGGGCAGTATGTCTGTTAATGTCTATGTCTTTAATCCACCACTGGGATTCAGGAACACTGGTACTGGTATTTCCTCGTTGTTTGCACGGATCTCAGACTCTCCACGTGTGCTGCTTGCTTCAGGGGTCACCTTTTCATCTGCAGCCGCGTGTCTCCTTAACATAGGATAGAGCTCACCGGGGAGGGGGGGGAGAGGGGGGGAAGAGGGACAATGGAACAGAGATAGTGTAAAACCTTTTATTATAAAAACTATCTTAAAAATAACAAACAGTATCTCACTGCTGCTAGCCTGGATTACTTCCGCGTCACGTGCTCCGGCTCCAATTCTCGCGAGACTTCGACCTACAGAGCCACCAGACAGAGGCAGCACCAAGAGAGTGAGACGCGCTGCAGAACGGAGAGGAGATAGCGCTGTGACGTCATCGGAGGTCGAAGTCTCGCGAGAATTGGAGCCGGAGCACGTGACGCGGAAGTAAACCAGGCTAGCAGCAGTGCAGTGGACCGGACACCTTACTCTACGAGTGTGAGAGACTCAAATCAAACTCTCAACTGCTTGATATTATTTCACACCATGTGAGTGAGATACTGTTTGTTATTTTTTAGATAGTTTTTATAATAAAAGGTTTTACACTATCTATGTTCCATTGTCCCTCTTCCCACCCCCCCTCCCCGGCGAGCTCTATCCTTTGTTAAGGAGACACGCAGCTACAGATGAAAAGGTGACCCCTGAAGCAAGCAGCACACGTGGAGAGTCTGAGATATCCATGCAAACAACGAGGAAATACCAGTACCAGTGTTCCTGAATCCCAGTGGTGGATTAAAGGCTTATATTTGGCTGATTAAGTGTAAGTGTATATCTTACCACCTTAACTCTGATATTAACAGACATACTGCCCTATGATATTTTTCCCGGCTTATTTATTTCTCTCTTTATTTCTCTCTTTATTTCTCTCTTTATTTCTCTCTTTATTTCTCTCTTTATTTCTCTCTTTATTTCTCTCTTTATTTCTCTCTTTATTTCTCTCTTTATTTCTCTCTTTATTTCTCTCTTTATTTCTCTCTCCCTCTCTCCCTCTCTCCCCAATTCCCAAGGGGACCGGAGGGTATAAAATAAAAGTACACACTCCAATGATGCAATAGGTCTGGTTTAA
The DNA here is from genome assembly GCF_040206685.1 of Ascaphus truei. NCBI lineage: Eukaryota > Metazoa > Chordata > Amphibia > Anura > Ascaphidae > Ascaphus > Ascaphus truei. The sequence goes on from NC_134484.1 coordinate 333,212,325, forward strand.
TGCAGGTTGGTGCAGCAACAGGACAACACGAACGCACCTACGCGTTTCGTGCACAAGGCACTTTATCAAGGTGACAAATTAACACATTGCTGCTTAATTTATACTCACCTGAGTTGTATCTCGCGCTACCGGGTGTGACGTCATCAGCCCGCGTCTCAACGGGTCGCGGTGACGTGGCGTGCTCATCCATTGGCCCGGCAAGTCAGGTGGTATGCTAATTCTAACTTACTATCTATTTTTTCTAAAACAAACTTTATTAACAAAAAAACAAACGGCGAAATAAAAACATTTATAAGATTAAAAACGGGATGAATACCGTTAAAGCAGCGAACTGGCATGAGTATAGTCAGTATAAACGAATTGATTCGATTAATACAAGGAGGGGATTTGTAATCGTGATGTTATATTTCTAACAATCCCTATTGTAATCATTAGTGAAATATTTATAGACATATACTCATGCAAACAAAGATGGTTACTTTGTAGTTCGTGGAGAGAACATATACATAGTTCAAAAGGGTATATTAAAAATAGTAGCTGTATAATTATAATACATAATGACTCCTATCAATTTAGTGCAATAAATGTTCTTAAAGTAACATATACAATGTACACGATTGTGGAATGACCCCCCATCTAATATTGATTAATGTAATGGAATATAATCCTGGAAAATAATTAAGAAATACAGGTATACATGATGTAAAATATTATACGAGTATAAATGATGGAAAAGAGCATGAACAATGGTTGGGAAAGCAAACAAAATATTGGATTTGAATTGTTTTGATTGATTCAATAATAACTAATATACAGGCAATGAATCAATAAATTCATATTAATGTGTGCCTATTGTAGTAATTAAAGAGTTATTAAATGTGTTTGTAATCAAATCAAATTATATAAAAAAATAATTTTTAAAAAATAATTTTGGAAAAATCATTTCAAAAAATGACTTATATCCCAATCAATGTTCATGTTTGGGAGCACATCATTTTTTATAGGCGCTATATTGATGATCTTCTGTTTATTTGGGAAGGAGACATCACCACACTTTTGGAGTTTATTTCTGTACTTAATGATAATGAGTTTAATCTCTCTTTCACTTTTTCTTATCACTTTCAACACATTTATTATCTAGATTTATGTTTATACATTGACACGGCACTTTCTATACAGACCACATAATACCGTAAACCTAATTCACGTAATACTTTTCTAAGACCAAGCAGTTGTCATCCTCAAACCACGTTCATGGGAATACCCAAAAGCCAATTTATCAGAACCCGCCGCAATTGTTCTAATGATGATGAATTCAAAGTAAAGTCAAATGAGTTATATGTTCGTTTCCTACAAAGAGGGTATAAAAAAACTGATTTAGATAGAATACTAAAAGAAGTTTATAACATGGACAGGAACAGTCTTCTTAGACAAAAATCTGTTAAGAGATCCAGATCCAATTATAGCCCATCTTTCATTACACCCTTTAGTAAACAAGCACAATCTATCAAAGCCATTTTCAAAAAACATTGGAATATTTTATCACTAGATCCTGTGTTAAAACCATATGTGTCTTTGGGTCCGAACATTATATTTAAACGCGCAAAAACAATAGCAAATACACTATCCCCAGTTTATTTACGGCTGGAGAAGAGATAAAATCGCCATTACCAAAAGGAATGTATACGTGCACCAAATGTAAAGCATGCACATATATGAATCAAAGTAAAATGTTTACATCAACGGTTACAAGGATGACATACAACGTCCAAACTTTTATTAACTGTAACTCCACACATATTGTATACTTACTTAAATGTGGTTGTGGACGTCAATACGTCGGGAGGACAACAAGAAAATTAAAAATTAGGGTCCTAGAACATCTTCGACTAATTCGTAATAAAGACCAAAACCAACCCGTACCAAAACATTTTTCAAAATGTCCCCATGGTAATGTGAATTTCCTTTCGGTTCAAGGTATTGAACACATCCCTGTATCCCCTAGGGGTGGGGATAGAGTAAAGATGTTGGACAGACGTGAATCCTACTGGATATTTACCTTGAGAACCAGAGAACCTTTTGGCATGAACATTGATTGGGATATAAGTCATTTTTTAAAATGATTTTTCAAAAAAAAATTTAAATTATTTTTTATATAATTTGATTTGATTACAAACACATTTAATAACTCTTTAATTAATTACTACAATAGGCACACATTAATATGAATTTATTGATTCATTGCCTGTATATTAGTTATTATTATTGATTCAATCAAAACAATTCAAATCCAATATTTTGTTTGCTTTCCCAACCATTGTTCATGCTCTTTTCCATCATTTATACTCGTATAATATTTTACATCATGTATACCTGTATTTCTTAATTATTTTCCAGGATTATATTCCATTACATTAATCAATATTAGATGTGGGGTCATTCCACAATAGTTCATTGTATATGTTACTTTAAGAACATTTATTGCACTAAATTGATAGGAGTCATTATGTATTATAATTATACAGCTAATATTTTTAATATACCCTTTTGAACTATGTATATGTTCTCTCCATGAACTACAAAGTAACCATCATTGTTTGCATGAGTATATGTCTATATATATTTCACTAATGATTACAATAGGGGTTGTTAGAAATATAACATCACGATTACAAATCCCCTCCTTGTATTAATCGAATCAATTCATTTATACTGACTATACTCATGCCAGTTCGCTGCTTTAACAGTATTCATCCCGTTTTTAATCTTATAAATGTTTTTATTTTGCCGTTTGTTTTTTTGTTAATAAAGTTTGTTTTAGAAAAAATAGATAGTAAGTTAGAATTAGCATACCACCTGACTTGCCGGGCCAATGGATACTTGCCGGGCCAATGGATGTGCACGCCACCGCGACCCGTTGAGACGCGGGCTGATGACGTCACACCCGGTAGTGCGAGATACAACTCAGGTGAGTATAAATTAAGCAGCAATGTGTTCATTTGTCACCTTGATAAAGTGCCTTGTGCACGAAACGCGTAGGTGTGTTCGTGTTGTCCTGTTGCTGCACCAACCTGCATTAAACCAGACCTATTGCATCATTGGAGTGTGTATTTTTGTTTCATACCCTCCGGTCCACTTGGGAATTGGATTTTCGTGGCTGTGCGATTCATCATCATCCTGCTTCCTGCGGGTTTCCCCAACGTACTGCTTGCCACATGCGCACTGGATAAGGTACACCACACCTGTGGTTAGACAGTTAATAAAGTCTTTTATGGTATAGGTGTGTGCACCTGTAGAGTCTGTAAAGGTCTTAGTTACCTTAACTGAAGGGCAAGCCTTACAGCGTCCACAAGTGTATGTGCCATTGGGTTATGGTCCAACCATGTGCGTGATGATTTCATTTGAAAATGGCTTCTAACCAAGCGGTCACGTAAGTTAACCGCTCGGCGGCTAGCCATATTCGGTTTGGCCTGTAAAATTTTTGCCAGGTCCTGATCCTGGAGTAATATATGCCAGTGTCTGTTCAAAATCCTGCGTATGGTCGACCACTGATTACAATAAGTACCAACGAACCGAATTGTCTGTATCTCATTATCAGTAACATTAGAGTGATCAATGAGGAGACTAGGTCTAGGTGTGACAAGTGACCTATGATAGGCTTTTTTGACAGATGTCTTAGAGTACCCTCTATCTATGAAACGTCTGGTGAGATCTTTGGCTTGAATTTTGAACTCTGTAATTGTCGTACAATTACGTTTAAGGTGTAAAAACTGCCCAGTAGGGATATTGGAAATGAGATGTCTAGGGTGATGGCTGTCTGCTGCCAAGAGACTGTTCGTCGCGGTGGGTTTGAGGTATATAGTTGTCTCTAATTTGCCATCAGGTTGTTTGTTAATAGTGATATCAAGGAAATTGATACTCTCAGTTTGAATTTCAAAGGTAAGTCTGAGATTGTGTGTATTGTCATTCAACTTATTGATGAATTTGACCAGGAGTTCCTTAGTGCCGCTCCATAGGAGAAGCACATCATCGATGTACCGTGACCAAAGATCGATATGGTCAGTATACCGAGAGTACTCGTCCATGAACACCACGGTTTCCTCCCACCAGCCCAGGTATAAATTAGCATAGGTGGGAGCACATGTGGTGCCCATGGCGGTACCTTGAATTTGATGATAAATTTTTTGATTGAATAAAAAGAAATTCCTGGTCAACACAAAATTCAACAACTTTAAAACAAATTCATTTTGTACCCTTGAGTGAGTATCTCTTGCCCGAAGTTAATGTTGGACAGCTTGTAACCCTGAGGAATGGGGAATACTTGTATATAAGCTCTCAACGTTAATCCCTACAAGTAAGGTGTTGTTATCCACTGTGATATCCTCTAACCTCAATAAAGCTGCTTTTGTATCTTTAAGATACGAGGGAAGAGTTTCCACAAAGGGGCGAAGAAATGTGTCAAGATAGATACTGGCGTGGGAGGTGAGGTTACCCACGCCTGACACTATCGGCCTACCTGGTGGTGGGTAGACACCCTTGTGGACCTTTGGTAGGTGGTAAAATGTGGACAAAGGGGGATATTTAATGAATATAAATTCGATTTCGTTTTTAGTGATAACCTTATTTTCAATAGCCAGATGTAAAATCTCCCACAGTTCAGTCTGGAAAGTTTCAGTCGGGTCATGTAGTAATATCTTATAACAGTGTGTATACATATTACACCGTGTCATGATTTATTTAACAAAAATAAAGCCAACATGGAGAAGCCATGTGTGAAAAACGAAGTACACCCTTACTGCTTCCATAGGAATTAAGATGCTAAGTAGCAGACAGGTGCTGCTAATCAAATGCCGTGATTAATTGATCATCAGCAAGTGTGACCACTTCTATAAAAGCCGAAGTTTAGCAGTTTTCTGGTCTGGAGCATTAACACAATGCCAAGGAGGAAAGACTTCAGCAATGATCTTAGAGAATCAATTGTTGCTGCCCATCAATCTGGGAAGGGTTGTAAGGCCATTTCCAAACAATTTAAAGTCCATAATTCTATAGTGAGAAAGATTATTCAAAAGTGGAAAACATTCAAGACAATTGCCAATATTCCCAGGAGTGGATGTCCCAGCAAATTCACCCCAATTCAGACCGTGCAATGCTCAGAGAAATTGCAAAAAACCCAAGAGTTACATCTCAGACTCTACAGGCCTCAGTTAGCATGTTAAATGTTAAAGTTCATGATAGTACAATTAGAAAAAGACTGAACAAGTATGGTTTGTTTGGAAGGAAAAATATTGTGTGATGTGCGCAACCAATAAACCATCTAAAATAAATATTAATTAATAAACCACTGTGACATTATTCACCATATTGTGAAAATCATACACAACCTTGTGTAGTGTAAAGAGCAATTGCTGGCGTCTACTGCTGTCAATATCAGGGTGGCTCAACACCCCTATAGTACAGAAAAAAAAAGAAGAAAAACAGCGCACAACGCAATAGTGAAGTATGCAAAAAAAGTGTCAATACATTTGTATGGTAATAAATCTGCGTACATCAAAGTAATAAAAACAAGCATTCCGTGTGGCAAGACACGGGTTACCAATCACTGTGACAGGATTCGATAGGATCGCTCACGCCACACCCCCAATGTCGCAGTCTCTGGCTTCTGGAACCATGGGATGCACTTCAGGTAGGTGGATAACCTCTCGGTCTCCGTAAAGGTAAGTCCCTTTGAACTCAGTCCCTCTTTATAGTGGTATCGATCTCTTCCAATGTGGGTGCACAGTTCATAGATAAGTAGGCACGGATCCCCCTTCCTTCTCCTGTTCAGCAGCCGTGCCGATAGAAACAGCAGCCCTCAGAGCGGGCCTTAGGAGATGACGTCACAGGGATCGATGTGCTAGGCAACGGTATACACCAACCACCAGCTGAAGACTCACGGCACAGTGCACATGGGCAGCAGGTCACTGGTCTCCCCTCCGACACGCCAAATGGCGATCGAATTGTCAGAAGCGTAAACGAAATAGTATCTTCAAATGTACTAAACTTACCGCGCCTCAGTGGTGCCCAGATGATGAGGATTTAAGCCTTAAGGAATCACTTTTGTACAGGATAATCTAACGCGTTTCGTAGCGCTATGCCACTTCTTCAGGGAATAACTGAGGCAGGGTACGTTTAGTGCATTTGACGATACTATTTCATTTTAGTTTACGACAAAGGGATGAGTGGAAGACGGCATTTAACACTACAGATGGTCATTACGAATATCTGGTCATGCCTTTCAGACTCTGCTGTTTTTCAGGAGTTTGTGAATGAGATTTTTTGGGATGTTCTCAACACATTCGTTATTGTCTATCTTGATGGCATTCTTATTTTTTCTAAATCCCTCAACGAACACATCCAACATACTAAGCTTGTCTTACCTCGTCTTTGTGAGAATCATCTTTACGCCAAGATGGAGAAATGCAAGTTCCATCAAACATCCACTTCCTTCCTGGGCTATATCATATCAGATGCCGATTTCTCTATGGATCCCGAGAAACTCAAAGCGGTGTTAGACTGGCCACTACCAACGTCACTCAAGGCGATTCAGCGATTCCTGGGATTCGCGAATTATTACCGCAAGTTTATCCGCAATTTCTCAAACACTGTTGCCCCAATTCCCGCTCTTACTCAGAAAGGCAGATACTTCTTCTTGGTCTCCTAAAACACTTCAGGCCTTTGATTCTCTCAAAGAAACATTCATATCTGCCCCCATTCTACGCCATCATGACCCCAAACTTCCCTTCACTCTGAAAGTAGATGCGTCAGACATAGGCGCTGGAGCTATCCTCTCTCAGACGCAAACCCCTCAAGACAGATTATATCCTTGTGGGTTCTTTTCCAAAAAAAATTCTCCCGCTGAGCAAAACTACGATGTGGGCAACTGAGAACTCTTAGCTAGAGTGGAGACATCTTTTTGAGGGTACCGAAAATCCTATTTCTATCCTCACGGATCATAAGAATCATTTGTACATTGAGGGTGCTCGTCGTCTCAGCTCCCGCCAAGCTTATTGGGCTCTTTTTTTTTTCAAGATTCAACTACTTTATCTCCTACATCTCTGGAACCAAGAATTTAAAGTTGATGCCTTATCCTGTCAATTTATCTCTGAGGATAAAACAGAGGACATTTCTGAAACTATTTTGCCCTCTAAAGACATAGTTTCTGACACTTCTTTTGACATACTGGACAAGATCCTGGCTTCTCAATCACGCATCCCGGAGGGTATGGAGGTGCTGGAGGGTTGTCTGTATGCTGCACCACAATTCCGCAAAAAGATCCTTGAATGGGGTCACTCCATTACGTCCGCCGGTCATCCAGGTACAGGAAGAACTTCAGATTTGATCAAACGCACCTTCTGGTGGCCCAACTTACTCAAGGATGTTGACGAATTCATCAGGTCCTGCCACATTTGTGCCCGAAACAAATTATCATGCAATAAACCGTCAGGTCTTCTCCATCCCTTGCCCATATCAGAGTGCCCATGGGCACACCTTTCAATGGACTTTATTGTCAAGCTCCCTGTCTCTAGTGGGATGAACACTATCCTTGTTATTGTGATCAGTTTTAAAAACAGTGGCATTTCATACCCCTCAAGGGTCTTCCCAATTCTGCCACTCTGGCAGACATCTTTATTAAGGACATCTTTCGTGTCCATGGAGTCCCACTGTCTATTGTGTCCGATCGAGGGTCCCAGTTTATCTCCAAATTTTGCCAGGCTTTTGCTCAGAGATTGGATATTGCACTTCTTTACTCATCGGGTTACCATCCACAAACTAATGGTCAGACTACAAGAACAAACCAGTCATTAGAGCAATACCTCAGGTGTTTTATATCTGACGCACAGGACAACTGGGTGGACTTCCTACCATGGGCCGAATTCGCAATAACTCTCTCAGAAACGAGTCTACCCAAGAGTCGCTGTTCTTTATAAATTATGGGTTCCACCCGTCATGCCTTCCCATCTCTTCTACTCCACCCGGGGTCCCAGCAGAAGACTCCAGAGTAAATTCCCTACATAACTCCTGGAAGAGAATTCAGAGAAAGCTAGAAGAGGACGTACAGAGATAGAAATCACAGGCGGATCGCTATCGCTGCGAAGCACCCAAATTTCGTCCAGGTGTGGCTTTCATCAAAGAATATAAGATTGAAGACTCCTTCGCTGAAGCTGGTTCCAAGGTTCTTAGGCCCCTTTATGGTGCTAGAACAGGTCAACCCAATGGCCTATTGGCTACAACATCCTCAATCCATGAGGATTCCGGCGGTCTTTCACGTCTCCTTTCTTAAACCGGTCTTCCAAAGTCCCAGGTTCCCCGACGTCTCTTCTAAACCACCACCAGTGATGGTACAAGGCCAAGAAGAATTCGAAATCCAGTCAATAATAGACTCACGAAGGTCCCGAGGATCAATCCAGTACCGGGTACATTGGAGAGGGTTTGGACCAGAAGAAAGGTCCTGGATACCCCATCACCAGGTTCACTCTTCCGCACTGTTAAGACGGTTCCACGCCAGGTTTCCACAGAAGCCATTTGGGAGTCGTCCTGAGGCCGCTCCTCAATGGGGTTTACTGTACGGAATCGGGGAACACGTCCTCTGCGGTGTGTTTCCTCCTTACCTGCTGCAGCGCGCCTCCCCACTCTGCTTATAGAGCGCTCACACCCGCAGCTCTTCACACTGTGCCATGGAGCATGGCCCCGCTCCCCGGTCGCATAGCGCATCTGTCACGTGCGGCGCACGCATGTGACGTTGTGCACCGCTCCCCAGCTGCGTGGCAAGTACTCCTAATTGGCCAGTTCTCTCCTGCAGCCTATCCCTGCCTCCACAGAGGACCTGCCTCCGCTCTGCCCACTGCCTCATTGCTTCCTGTTTACTTTAAAAGACTTTCACTTTTGCCTTGCTGAGCATAACCTGTGTAACCTTGTGTTCCTGTGTTTGCTGTGCCATGCCTTGTGTCTTGTTGCTGTGTTCACCTCGGTTGCTTTCTCGTGTACCAACCCGGCTTTACTATAGGACCCACTCTGGATAAAGACCCCGGCTTGCCTCAGACTACCCGCACCTCTCCAACCCCTGACCACGGACACGACTATCCCACTGGCTCCGCCCTCGGACTCCGGCAAGTATCTGAACTAACCCGATTTCTCCAATCCCAGATCTGGCTACGCTGATTATCCACTCTCCACGTGTGCCTCCGCTGCTGTGGGTGTGCAGTCTTGTACTTTCCCACCTCAGTACCGGGGTCCCGCCTTGTTCGTGGTGAGCGCAAGCGTTACATCTGGATACAGAGAAATGCTTATATCATACTAGCTGATAGACCCGGCGTTGCCCGGGATGTAATGTTCTCACTCCCACTCTCTCTCCACTCCCTCTCTCTCCACTCCCTTCCACTCTCTCCCCCCCTCTTCACAGCTCTGCCCCTCCTGTTTAGAGCTGAGCCCCCCCCCCAGTTCACATCTCCGATTCCCCCCCCTTCAATGCTTCTCCCCCCCACCCCCGTTCAAAGCTCCGTTCACCCCGTGTGTTTGGCAGCTGAGCTAACTGAGGGGGGAAGTGTGTGTGTGTCAGTCAGTGTGTGTCAGTATGTATGTATGTGTTGGCTTGCCCCCCCTCTCTCCTGACTCCCTTCCCCCCCTTGTGGACTGGATACCTGATGCACCCTGTCCTGTGTCCCCTGGATCTGATACCCCTGGATACCTGATGCACCCTGGAGTATGGCCCCATGATACCTGATGCACCCTGGCCTTTGGCCCCTGGATACCTGATGCACCCTGGCCTGTGGCCCCTGGATCTCTGATACCCACTGGATGCCTGTGGGCCCTGCCCTGTGGCCCCTGGATACCTCATGCAACCTGGCTTTCTGTGTGGCATCCTTTATTGTGGCCCTTAACTAAGATAGCCTATGCCGTGGCCTCTGTCCCTCCAGTCCCCGGTTCTCCACCCCTCTTGTTGACTGATACGGTTCCGTCGTATCCTGCGTCTGCGGCCTGAACACTCCTGCGCCTGCACTGTCCTCGTGACATCACCACGGGCACCATAGAGGTGGCATGTAAACAACGCCAGATGACGTGATCCCTTGCGCGTGTTCCCCCCCCCCCTCTCCACCCCTCCCCGGCAGTACCCGCTGAGGGGAGAGAGAACGGGGCCCGCGGGTGGTGAGGAGAAGCGGCGTGCGCTCCTTCCACCCCCCCTCCCCAGCGCTCACCGACGTCCCCGCTGAGGGGAGAGAGAACGGGGCCCGCAGGTGGTGAGAGCTGCGGGTGAGGGAGGGTAGTGTGGGGGGGAGCCGGCGGGGAGGTGAGCTGCGGGTGAGGGGGAGTGATGGGGGGGGAGTCGGCGGGGAGGTGAGCTGTGGGTGAGGTGGGGTGATGGGGGGGAGCCAGCGGTGGGGTGGTGTTGGGGGTGCAGGGGTGGCTCTTGCCAGCGCACTTTACCTCAGGTGGTGAGTAATCCGCAGGGGATGAATCTGCACTGAGGTTATTTTCTGAGAGTGTGGCAGTTGGGTATGTGAGGTCATAGAACCACGCAGGCCACGGACCAATCAGATTGGCCAGAGGCACAGCAAATTATACAACGGTTTCAGCAAACAAACAATGTTTTCATTTTTATATATATATAGATAAATCACATTACTGGCTGCCTTACTAACTGTATGGGGAACATGTTATATTGTAACATGGGGAATAAAAGTGCACTTTTAATGTTACAGTCCCCTTTCCCCAATTCATACAATTTTCCCCCCTTCCAGACATCACACAGTGATTATAGCTCATTTCTGGAAGGGGTTGACCAAAACATTAAATACACTGGCCAAAATGAGCCTCACTGTGGCGGCCATTACACACGGCATTAAGGCTGCCAGCTGGTTCCCCCTTTATTATATGAGGCAGGCCACCCTTACCGTCACAGTCCTTACTTTAAGCTCCCGAGGTATGTCCATCTCCTGTGCTGGTCAAAGCTTCTGGGCCGCTTGACTTCCTCCTGGCTCAGCTCGTTTGTGGCTATGGTGCAGCGGTGTGCAAACTGGGGGGCCTGCCCCCTTGGGGGGGCGCAAGATTATTTAGGGGGGCGCAGGCTGCATGCAGCAAAACCTGGGGGTGGGCAGAGCTGGGCACGGGAGGCCAAGAAGCTCAAACTCCGTGCTGCTTGATACTCTGTGCTGTGGTTTGTTGCGGTGGCGGTGGCCTTGCTGTGGGGGCGGGTCTTATCTCTGCACACAGACATCCCCTCCTCCTCCTCCTGTCTGTCTGTTTCCCCACCGAACATGCTTAGTACTCCCCCCCCCCCCAGGTGAAAGTGTATGACTTATGAGTGTGTGTGTGTGTGTGTGTGATTGTGTCTGTGTTGGTTGTGATTGTGTTTGTGTGTGTCTGTGTGTGTGTGTGTGTGTGTGTTGTGATTGTGTGTATTTTTTTTTTGATTGTGTGTGTGTTGTGATTCAGTGTGTGTGGTGTGTGTGCTGTGATTGAATGTGTTGGTTGTGATTGAGTGTGTGTTGTGTTTGTGTGTGTGTTGTGATTGAGAATGTGTGCTGTGTATGTGTTGTGATTGTGTGTGGGGGTGTTATGATTGAATGCAGCGGTGCGCAAACTGGGGGGAGCGCAAGATTATTTAGGGGGGGCGCAGGCGGCGTGCGGCGAAACATGGTGTGCGTGGGTTAGCAGACACTGTGCGTGGGAGGGAAAAAAACTAGTGCGCGGGCGGGCAGGCAAAGAAGCTGTGCACAAGCAGGCAAAGAAGTTATGCGCAAGTGGGCAGGTGAAAAAGCTGGGCGCGGGCGGGCAGGTGAAGAAGTTGTGTGAAGGCAGGTGAAGAAGCTGTGCGCGGGCAGGCGAAGAAGTTGTGCGCGGACGGACAGGCGAAGAAGTTGTGTGAGGGCAGGTGAAGAAGATGTGCGCGGGCAGGTGAAGAAGATGTGCGCGGGCAGGTGAAGAAGATGTGCGCAGGCAGCCGAACAGGATAGTGCAGGTGGCGGCCTCGTGATGCTGTGTGCGCAAGCGCAGGGGCTTCGAAGGTACGGGGGAGGAGCACACCCCAGCGCTGTGATATCAAACGCCCCTCCTTCCGGTGTCTGCCCTGCAATAGCACTGTGGTCATGCTCTCCTCCGCTGGCAACCTGCTTCGCTGCAATCCTCTGCAAGTGAAAGGGTAGGCTGCCACTATATCATACTATGAATGTACAAAAATAATAAACAAAAAGTAAAAACACAACATTGAAAACGGAAAAAAAAAAAAATACATAATACTGTAGGTAGGAGTTTGGATGACACTGCGGACAGCAAGCCAAAGAGCAGGGAGAATTAAAAGGCAAATGGAAGAAGAAAAAAAGGAGGGGAAGAGAAAATAAAGGGGGGGGGGGAGAGGAAGGGAGGTAGCAAAGAGGTGGATGAATGCACCCCATCCCAAACAAAACTGACTTTGAAGCACGCTCAGCAGCAGTCAATACACACACACACACACAGCCACACACAAACACACACAAAAATAGCCCCGATCCACACTTGTAAAACTATGCAGGACACCCTTTGCTCATGTTTGGAGAGCTGGTGATGTCACCGCTCTCAGCTGCAGGGTAGACGCAGCCTAATTTTGCAAGCGCAAGCTGTTGAAATATGTAAGTATTTAGACATATTTGTATTTACATTGTATACCGTTTAATAAAGGTTTTTTTTTTTCCATGTGATTTTGATTACATCAGGCAGGGGGGGGCCCGAGAAATTTCATGGATGAAAAGGGGGGCTCTGCATAAAAAGTTTAATCACCCCTGCTATAAAGTCTTGCAGCTCCCAGGTACACCCTTCTGGGCAGTCTCCACAGCCTCTTGACCTATCTCTGCAGGTTCTGGTACAGGTAGCACTTACAGGGAGCAACTTCCTGCCTTTTAAAGCCTGGCTATGGAGTTAAATGTCCACATCCTGGCACAGCATACATCTAGGGTATGATCTGCCCGCCTGCAGAGTGAGGGAGTTAACCCTTCAGTCCCTTACATATTCTCCCCTCCTCAGCTCAGACCTGCTTGGGTTAGCTACAGTGTACACCCAACAGTGTACCACATCTTCAGCCAACACCCTCAATCTGAGTGCCTTAAGGCAATCCTTTTCAGGAGATGCGAAGACCCATAGTTACCATTAGAAATTGAAGTGTGCTGTTTTGGGGCGACAGCCCTCCAAACATATAAATGTCCTTGTAGGAGGATTCCGACTTCAATTTCTTCTCCTCTTTTTCTTCTATGACTTCCAGTCCAGAAAGTCATTGAACCTTAGGAACACACAAGATGAAACCTGCTCTATCTACGGTGACCAGAGGGCCGACAATAGTTAACAAAAGAATGAGGATCCAGATGGAGCGCAGATACTCTGAACGGAGAAGATCCCTATAACATGCACTCAATGTCTGTATGGGATTAGTACCTCACATAAGGGTGTCACATACACAATTTGGCAAGTGATGGTCAGCATTAGTGGTCCAGAATTAGTGGTCCAGAATACTGGATTAGTGGTCCAGTATGCACTCATTATTATAGTTTAAAATCAAGGTTTATTTGGTATGCATTAAAATAATGAGGACCAGGCTGTGAGAACAATAAAATCATATTAAACAATATCAGCACAATGTGCTCTGGTTCTAGAAAGGCATTTGCAGAGAAGCATAAATGGCTAATGGGTCAGTGCCCATCTTCAGCGCTAAGGCTGTATAATGGGTGCCTATGTAGAACCGTGATGATGGCCCAAATATCTATGGGTGCAGTACCCCAGAACAACAAGCTGCAGCAAACTCCTCTTCCCGGTCACTAGAGTGAAAATCTGCATCTAGCTGAGCACCATTAATCTCGAGCACCTCAACCTTGATGAAGTTCTCATCAACACTGACTGTACCCCGTGGCATCTCTCCTTTGCAGTCCGCCGACCTGTAGTCTTGGGCCTCTCTTTCATGATGCATTCATTTATTCCGACTAAAGCACTGCAGGATAAATTGACACCCTTCTCAGCGTAAGATAGGGGATATGTTTCTGTCTTATTCTAGTCACAGACTTAATTTTTATAGTGTCTGCTTTCAAGGTAAGGAATCTGTTTTGGATCATGTGGGCACGGTAGCATGGCTAGAGTGCAATCATATATTGCTTCAAAATGTCCACACTTCTTCCTTTGTCGTTGCATCCTCCAAACTGACTGAAGAACGCAGGCTGCTTTATTCCAGTGGTAAAGCTGACAGTTGCAGAGCGTTTGCGCAGATAAATTTCCCTCTCTGTCCTTCCTTGGATTAGAGAATACTTCTCTTCTTTCTTTCAGAGTCTGTTATGATCTGAGAAAGTTCTACTTGGAAACATAGGGACTAGCCTCTTTCTTGCTCCAAGGTGCCCTCTGCTCCTTCCAGTGCTAATTGCACCCTTGACTTTTCTTGTTCAAATAGTTTCTTCACTATTTCTAGGTCATGAAACTTCTCATTCCTTTCACTGACCTGGTCAGACAAATCTGAATCTTCCTCTTTCAGACGTGTATTCTCTCTTTTTACAGTCTCTAAATTAATCAGGATCTTTCCATCAGCATCCTTCAAGTTACACACCTCTGTGCTGAGAGCGCATACAGTACAGTATCTCATGGCTTGAGATTTCCAGGTCTGTGATGAGATTGCGAACCTCTTCCTGAGAGATCTCATAGTACTGATTACAGTCAGCAATCATTTTGTCAGACTTTCTTTGCTTTTCATCCATGGTGGCAACAGTAGCATTTGCCTTCTCCAGACTAGTCCTCATGTCCTCCAACTCACTCTGCAAGAGATGCTTTGTCTTCTCCATAGACACACACTTTGCGGCTGCTGACGACAGGCTTCTCTGTAGCTCAGCCTTAGCTTCTTTCTCTTTAGCTAATCATTGACGGAGAAGACAACAGTCATGCCTGGCAGTTTTCAGTGTATTTTCAGCGTGACTCAAGGAATCATCTCTTTGGCTTCTGGTCCACCTCCCTAGTACTGTTTGTTGAGATGTTCTTATGGTCAGAGCCGGATAGACACACCTTCTGGGTACACGACTTGAGCATTGCACCCTTCTCTACTTCGGGGCCTCTGCTGTGGCACTGGACCAGCTCCTGCTTCTGAGAAACGTCTGGAGATTCCGCCATTCTCCTGACGAACTGAGTCAATCTGGGCTGCAGTACATCCCTGCTCCTTTCTAACACACGCCTTCCTGGAGTCCCAGGATCATCTTTAAATGTTTCTGCAACTTCCTCTGTAAGTTGAGAACTTCTTTTCTTTTTCTGTCTTCTTCTTTACATTGGAAGACTCTGATGCAACAGTGGTACTGAGCACACACTCATTGCTTCTGCATTTTTCTTGAGTCCACAGCACTTTGCTTGTTGCTACAGTTGCTTGGCTCGCTAGAACAAATATTCCTCTTGCTGCTGCTGCTGCTCTTTTCCCTGGATCACATAGGAGTCATCCTCATCATAATCATAAGGCCTGAAGAGGCACTATTCTGTGTGGCTCTTTACACCATAAACACATCTGGTACTGCTCCCTTTCTGGGGCCACATAGGAATGCTCATTCCTGAAGTGAACACTGTCTTGTGGGGACGGACTCATTACACAATAAAAACATTCTATCCTCCATTATGGCACTTTATGGTGTATCCTTCATATTGACCAGGGGAAGCGATAAATACTGTTCTACATATGTTGGTAGTCAAGTAGGTGTGGCAAACTTTACTTGAATAGTTTGTCCCTCTCTAAGGCTGCATCTATGCTTAGAGCGACTGGGTGCCCAACTGCATGAGCGGCATGATCAAACACTTTGTCTACGCCAACGTCCATAGAGTGCACATGCACGTGAGTGATGGCGCGGCTGGTTTTTAAAAATTAAAATTAAATTAAAAAATGTTGTCTCGTGACAGCCAGGTCATGTGAGCAGTTCAGCCAATGAGGGTGAGCCGCTCAAGTGACGTTATGGGCATGCCTCCCCGTTGCTGTGGATCACAGGCCACAAATCGCTTGGAAGAGAGGCACGCGTGATGTCACGCGCTTTGTCGTGCGCGCGCGTCCTAGCATGGATGTGGCCTTAAGTATCTCTGTATCTCTGAGCAGCCATTTAAAAACTATATTTTTTGTTTTGTTTTTTCAAACCCACAGACCTTTAGGTGCTATGTCTTTTAGAGTGCCAAATTCTCCACCAATTGTGACAACTCGGCCACGTTGCAGGGTATTTTCTCTCACAAAAGAAGCATAGGATCTGTTAGCAGATTTATTCTTAAAGGCATTAAACAAAACAACAATCAAACAAAATGCCTATCTCCAATATGAGCACTAACTACACACTACACATCTTGCCCCCAACTATCCTGGATGGCTACTCCACTTACCTGTTAAAAAAACTCAGGGATAGTTGATTCACAGGCAGTTCAACAAATGCAGACTAAATTGTCCTTACTTTAGGTTGATGAGGTAAGTTCAGCTCCTGTGCCGGTCACAGCCTCTGGGCAGCTTGACTTTCTCCTGGCTCACCTCATTCATGGCTGCAGAGTTCTGCAGCTCCCAGGTACACCCTTCTGGGCAGTTTCCTCAGCCTCTTGACCTGATTCTGTAACAGGTAGCACTTACATGGAACAACTTGCTGCTTTTTAAACCCCTGTCTGGAGTTAATTGTTAATTGTCTAAATTCTAGCACAGCATACATCTAGGGTGTGGTCTGCCAGCAGACTGCACAGTGAGGGAGTTAACCCTTCAATCTCTCACATATATACAATGTTTTTTTTATATATATGGACACAGCTACAATGTCCGTACAAGAGAAACCCATACTGTACATAATAATGTACATGTATGTACAGATGTATTTTAAAAAATATAATATGTTTAAAAAAAGTCTAACTTGGTGCTAAATTAAGTAGATTACTACCACTGTTTCATATTCCTAAATGTTTAAAAAAAGATGTACGGTTCATGTCCAGCATTATGGAATTACTTAGTATATATATAAACAACTGGATGTGTACTGTCCGTGGAGTGGATTAATGGGCAAATTAAGGGACGGGCACTTCAATATGTGAAAAAAAAAGTGACGTTTATTACTTAGAGTACACGAGTAATAAACTTCACCTTATTTTTGGTCATATTGTTATGCCTATCCCTTCATTTGCCTATGTAAATATATAATTTTACATGTGCTGTGGCTAAGTAATTCCATAATGCTGGACATGAACCTTACATCTTTTTTTAAACATTTAGGAATATGAAACAGTGGTAGTAATCTACTTAATTTAGCACCAAGTGAGACTTTTTTTAAACATATTATATTTTTTTAAATACATCTGTACATACATGTACATTATTATGTAAAGTATGGGTTTCTCTTGTACGGACATTGCAGCTGTGTCCATATAATAAGTTAAATTGTAATATATTGTGATACAATTATGTCCAGTGAAAGCAGGTCATATTTTAAGCTCTCCTTTTCCTCCTTGCCTATGTTACTCTGTCCCTCTGTGCCCAGGACATACTTGAAAACGAGAGGTAACTCTCAATGTATTCTTCCTGGTAAAACATTTTATAAATAAATAAATAAATGTATCTGTAACTTTCAGCACATACCTAGTAGCTACGTAGGTGTATTTGTCAATACAGTAGTTGTTAGAGCAGTATACCACTGCCATCTAGTGCTTCTTGTAAAGAATACTTTATTTATTCACATTCACCTTCAACACTGTTGCCAGTTGCCAGACTGTCAAAGGATACAGATTGTAAGTGCCTAAATGGCAGCAATGAAGTTAAACCTTTACATGTTGGACTACAATTTAAAGGGCAATCCCTCCTTGGAGCAAAGTGTGGCAATAGTAAAGACATGTTTTCATCTGGGTGACTGAAGCCTTTTTAAATAATTATAATAATAACTTTAGTTATATACTGTAGTGTGTTTCTCCCAATGGGACTCAAAGCACTTCAGAGAGAAGGAGTGGCTCAGTGAGTAAAGACACTGACTCTGACACTGAGTGTAGAGCAGGGGAGCCTGGTTCAATTTGCGGTGTTGGCTCCTTGTGACCTTGGGTAAGTCACTAATCTCCCTGTGCCTCAGGAACTAAAAACATAGATTGTAAGCTCTACGGGCAGGGACCGTGTCTGCAAAATGTCTCTGTAAAGTGCTACGTAAAACTAGCAGTGCTATACAAGAACAAATTATTATTATTCATAGTTACAAAAAGCGAAAAAGAAGAAGACATTTAAGATAATAATAGAGACCAAACACAAGGAAAAATACAATACAGGATGGGCCGGTACTGTAGCTATTAAATGTCGGATAGGTTGTGGTTCATTAATTAAATGCCTGGGTAAACAGGTAGGTTTTGGGACTGTTTTTAAAGATTTTCACGGAGGGGGCCTCTCAAACTGCCCCAGGCAGACTGTTCCAAAGAGTGGGAGCAATGTGGCTAAAAACTCGGGTCCCAAGGTAAATCAAGGGATTCTGGGAACTATTAGGAGTTCTTCATCTGCAGATCAAAGTGAGCGAATAGGAGTGTAGGGAACTAGAAGCTTTTTCTTTGCACCAAATGCAGGCTGTGCAGCTCTTTTTTCAGCAAAACTTAACACCTACGTATACTGTATGTATTTTGTAATGAATTTCCAGCTAAACAAGAGCAGCAACATTGTTACTTTTAGTTACAAGGAAGCCAATTAAATTGCTCAATTCTTTACAAATTATTGTTTTTTTGGATGGTTGCATGAGATTTTCATGCTTTAACTTTAGCTGCTATTAGTGCGATGGTACTAGCCTTTATGCAGAACCATCACTTTGTTTTTTTACAAACCAAGAGTACCATTTTGTGATCAATAAACACACAGGTTCTCCTCCTTTTTAAACTTTACAGTACCTTAATGACTGAGGCCCTTATGACATACTGGGTTGGTTATGGGCACTTTCTTGTTTTTTAGGGGCTGATCGGAACTCCCTTCAGATCAGTTTTTGACATCCAGGGTCTGCTCCTGTTATGTGATCACTTCTAGAGCGATCACATGACACAAAAGTTCCGGAGGTCCAGACCTCAAGCTCAGTAAAATGAAAGAAAGTGGGATTTTGTTTTAGAAAGTCTTTTTCTCTTTCTGGCTTTACAGCATTAACAGTGTATACATCTTTCTAACATGAGCTCGAAAGAGCTGTGCCTCAAATATTTAACAGGCTAAGAAATGTTATGGATTGGGACATATTACTAATACTTTTGCTAAAGCACTGGCTGAAGTGGATAGTAAAAATGAAATAGAAATCTTTTTCACTTATGCCTAAAACAACTTAACAATGGAATGTTTTCAAGTATTTTTCAAAGCAACAAAAATGTAAATAAGTCCATGTATATGTGTTTATTTATCTGACACATTTGTTTCTATAGAACTAAAAGTTAAAATTATTGTCATTTTTCCATTTACATTGTTGGAACAATTTGCTATGAACGTATATTTTATGAATGGTGCTAAAAAGGCAAGTTCATTGGAAAGTTTATTAATGCATTATTGTCCTAAAGCACATGGCAATGGTCGTATTGAGTGCACTAGAGAAGTGCATTTTGATTTTGATTTTTTTTTTTTGCAGGAGTTTGGCCGCAAATGAAATTTGCCAATATTTTGGCATAATCTTTTGTGTGAAAATATATTAAAAAAAAATTGCCTAGCATTAAAAGTGGCTGTGCAGGGACTTCCGGTGGGTGAGCCTTAGCAATAGTCACTTTTTAGTTGTGCTCCCCATAAGCCTCTCTAAAAGAACTTAAAAAAATAAAAAAGTGAATTGGCCCCAAATTAAACGCAAAAGAACTGTAATAGTAGGGGATAAGCAGGCCAACAAGAAGAACAAGAAATCAGACCCCAACCAGCTCTCTGCCTAAAGAATACACCAGAGGTCAGCTCAGACACGTGCCCAGTCAGAAATTCAAGATGGCAGCGAGGTGAGAGAGAAACAGCACACAGAAAGAAACTCACACACAGCACAAATAAAAATCAAATAAACACAAAGTGGCTGCACAGGAGACCCCACACAACTCCATTAAACCTGCTCCCATACACACACCAAAAGTGTCAGACCCGGGAAGCTCGGCGGTGTGAGTGGCCCCTGGGCGGGAAAACCCAGAGGGGAAAGCCGCAAAGATAGTCAGCATTGGCACGTACCACAAGCTCACCACAATCAACACAGCCTATCAGGGTGAGGGACAGGTGAGCCGGGAAGAGCAGAGTCACAAGCAGGGAGGGTGCGGGTTATAAAAACAAAGAAAATCTCTGTGGAGAGGCCCTGCCGCATAAACAGCGGGTGGGGGGGGGTGGAGTAGGGAGGGCTGCGAGTGCACATGCAGGAGAAAGAGAACTGCAAGAGGAGCTGTGGCAGGAGTGGGACCTATTAAAGGCACAGGCACACCAGCCCAGTGGTCAGTAATCCTCAGCAGCATAGTGTGACAGTGCTCGTCTCGAATCAGAAGGTGGAGCCGCAGGACTGAGGTAGGAATGCAAAATAACTGACCAGAGCCCGGGGACAGTGTCCTGTAAGAGTATTCGTAGTCGGTAAGCAGGCAGGGGTCAGGGCTGGTGGCAGTGGTGCAGAGTCCAGGCAACAGGCAAAAGGTCAAGACAGGCGGCAGAGGTGGAGAGTCCAGGTGACAGGCAAAGGTCAGGGCAGGCGGAAGACAGCGAGGTCAGGGCCAAGGTCCGGAGTCAGCAACAGGGATTTGAAATAGGCAAAAGGGTAATGCGTGAAACCCCGGCACGGATCGAGCAGAGCCCTTACACAAAGGCCTGCAACAGAGATACAGAAACTTAGAGTCTGTCCCCTATTACTCCTGTAACATAGATCTACTGAAAGAAACTCACACTAACTGATATAAACTTACTACAAATCTGGAAGTGCGGTGCTGGCGGAATACACACAGACAGCAATTGCACTCAAAACAAAAAAGAGTCAACACATCTCAAATTCTATCCCAAATTGAAAGAAACAAATATAACAATATAGATGAATAAATAAAGGGCGACAAAAGGTACCCCAACAAAAACCAACGCAATACAATGGCTAAATTCATGGACAAAACAGGCACTATCAGGAAATCTAAAGCAAAAAAAAAGGGAAACAAAAAGGAAGGCTACACCAGCCACGCAGTCCCCGGAACTATCTGAGGAGAAAGGACACAGCAATAGAGTACCTGGAAGAAAAGACCAAGAAGTGGCACCCACAGAGGCCACAGCTAAAGAGGCCATGAAACTAATGTCCCCACTATTTAAGTGGAAGATCCCAGACCTTAAAAACATAATGCAAGAAATCATAACACAAATTAGCTTACATGGGCAAAGAATTTAGGAAGTGGAAAACAGAACTCAAGGCTATGAAACAGAGCTCCAAAAATTGCAACTCAAATTTGAAACGCAAACTAAAACTGTCACGGGAGACGAGTACTTTTAACACCGAAAACCTTCCGGGATCACTATCACCAAGCACAGGACAAAGTAATTGAATAAACAGGGTTTATTCTGGCAGAACCAGCAAATACACAAAATCTACAATATAACATACACTTACTACACTGGGGACCAGGGGGGAAGTCTCTAGTCTCACTAGGTGCAGGGGCCCGCTTCAAATGGGTTTACTTCTCTGTTTCAGGATATCAGAGTGCTGAACCCACAGCAGCCACTCTGACATATATCTCCAGCTGGTCACAGTCAAACTCTACACTCATTCCCAGAGTATCTCTCAGATGGACTCCACACTCCTTCCCAGAGTGTCTCTCAGATGGACTAGTGCTCTGATCAGCAGTGTCCCTTATATATACCTTGGTGGCTATCCTTTAACATTGAGCAAGGGCAGCCAGCCAAGAGAAAGTGCCTTGGGCTCATAACTGGTAACGGATTCTATCAAGTAGTCCCCTACCATTGTCCTGATATCTTTTCTATGGAACATCTCAGCTAAATTGATTACAGAAACTCCCTCCATAGAAATGATAGTAACAGGCACATAACATCATTTGCATTTGCAGGGCTGACATGTTAATTTCATCACCACACAATACCATGTATCTAAGCTGGGATGTATTGCTAACACAGGAATAAATACATACATAAGGTATTTATGTAAAAGACGGGACTTAGAATTACACACAGCTAGCCCACATTCCCTGTACTTCCCCAGACATTACATACATTGGGCTGAAATATTAATTACTTAGCCAGACAAGTTATACGGTTTTGTAGGGGTAACTAGCTGGACTTTTTCACCTTTATTTGGTGAAGCCAGCTACCCCTACAGTCACAAAAACAATAATAAAATTGCAAGAGAAATGAGAGGACCTGGAGAACAAGGCCGCAGGAACAATTTACGAATCATCATCATACCAGAATCTGTCAAATGTACAGATCTGAATCACCTGTACTAACAAAATAGCTGTCAAAGGCACTGAAAACGCCAGAGCTGCTGGAGAACCTTAAAGTTGAAAGGGTGCAAGAATAGGTCTGGAGGGAGGTCGTAATAGAGCAAGACCACGGCCGGTCATCCTGAAATCCCTCAACTATGTGGACAGAACCACAATACTTGCAGCATACAGGAAAAACTTGTACCTACAATACGAAGGGAACAAGCTCTTACTGTACTCTTCCAGGACTTTTCAGCCCAAGTAACGATGAAGACAAGAGTATTCTCCCCACTCTGCAAAGAGCTTTCGACAAAAAGGTAAACAATTTGCACTCTTATACCCGGCCAAACTGAGGCTGATGGAGGGTAACAAGGTACTGCTATTTGACTCTCCCAAAAAGTCGTATACTCACCTCAAGGACTTACCAAACCCAACAGGGAAAACACCATGAATAAAGCAAGTTCAAGAGCTAGCAATGTTGGGGTACCGAGAAAAAAGACACCAACATTGTCAAGAACCGTGTGACACGTGGTATGCTACCACTAGTTGCAGCCTGGTGCTGTTGGTTATGTTATAAACTGCAAAATGCGTTGCCATCTGCCAGGGATTACCAACGGGACTTCTGTGTTGACCCCAAGACATAAATCACTCGGGAAAGACCTCTCGCTGGGTAAGTAAGACCCTGAAACAATCCAAGCAAAACTACAAAAATTCCAGAACCCCAAAGAGGATTGGCTAAATGCAAGCACAAAGAGATACCAAAACAGATGCAGAGGATCCCCAGATTCAAAGAAACACTCTCAAATTACTATCATGGAATGTAGGAGGATTAAACTTGCCTGTAAAATGGAGGAAAATCACCCCTACACTATGCGGTCCAAAGCGCAAATAATTCTATTACAGGAAACACATCTACTCGAGAAAGATACAAAGCGACTGAAAGCACCCTGGATCAAGGAAGTGATCGCAGTGCCATGCGCAAGGAAGCAGAGAGGAACTGTAATATTAATACATAAAGATGTGAACTATGTTATACATAAAACTATAAGAGACCCTGAAGTAAGATATCTTATAACAGTTGAAGGGACAAAAACGTTATTGTCAATGTTTATGCTCCAAATTTGCCTAATCATTTATTATTTACAGATGTATATCAAAAGATGCTCAAACAGGGTGTGGCAACTGTTATCATAGGGGGTGACTTCAATGTGGTGGAAGACTGGAAACTAGACTGATCAGGAAATGCGATGGTACAACATTAATCTCACACACAATTAGACAACTTAAAAACCTTCAGAGAAAGTGTATCCCTTATCCCAGGGGTGTGCAATCCAGGGGGCGCGAGATTTGCCTCGGGGGGCACGGCGGTTGCAGAGGCCCCGCTCTCTTCCCCAAGGCATTTAAATTAAATGCTGGGGGACCGCGCAAGGCCTCTGCAACTCAACTCACCAAGATTCAGACGGCATCAGGATGTGTCTCTATGGAAACGTGGCATCAAATGATGCTGCGGGGTCCTGTGACATGTCCGTGCATGATCCAGGGGGAGCATGGGAGAAAAGAATATAAAAAAAACACAATATAAGTGCAGACAGTTTGATACTAGGTGAATTAAAGTGATTTTTATCTTGGCTCCTGAGTGTTGCCTACTCACAAGATTTAAATAGGACACGGGCAGTTTAGACACAATGGTCTCAGTGGACTGGATCTGTGGATTCTGAGTATGATGCGATCTTCACTCTCAACCAGACAGCATATGTGTGGAGGGAAAGAGAGTATACATAGTGCAGACCAGTATGGTAAAAAGGTATAACTTTATAGAACTTTAAAAATGAACACTTACAATAAAAACATTAATTTCAGGCATGTATCACAATAATTGTGAGTGGAAGGAGGTGGACTGCAGATCTTAGGGCTCACCCGCCACCTTTGCTGCGCAGGCACTGCGAGGGAAACTGCTCCGCTGGAGGGTCCTTCTCAGTCCCTTCCTGGGTACTCGGATGCTGGAGGCTCCAATCTCCCTGACGAAGCCACGCACTCTTTGGCGAAACGCGTAGAGTGGTATCCGCCTTCTGGGAGAGAGGAGTAGGACGGAGATCGGGAGCCCACCACCGGAAGTGACGCAGTGGGACTACACGGGAAGTGACGTATTGGAGTCACTAGAGTATCATCAGACGGCGTACTTCTGAAGTGGGGATACCGCAGCAGACACACACCAAGGAGATTGGAGCCTCCAGCATCCGAGTACCTGGGAAGGGACTGAGAAGGACCCTCCAGCGGAGCAGTTTCCCTCGCAGTGCCTGCGCAGCAAAGGTGGCGGGTGAGCCCTAAGATCTGCAGTCCACCTCCTTCCACTCACAATTATTGTGATACATGCCTGAAATTAATGTTTTTATTGTAAGTGTTCATTTTTAAAGTTCTATAAAGTTATACCTTTTTACCATACTGGTCTGCACTATGTATACTCTCTTTCCCTCCACACATATGCTGTCTGGTTGAGAGTGAAGATCGCATCATACTCAGAATCCACAGATCCAGTCCACTGAGACCATTGTGTCTAAACTGCCCGTGTCCTATTTAAATCTTGTGAGTAGGCAACACTCAGGAGCCAAGATAAAAATCACTTTAATTCACCTAGTATCAAACTGTCTGCACTTATATTGTGTTTTTTTTATATTCTTTTCTCCCATGCTCCCCCTGGATCACGCACGGACTTGTACAACCTGAGGGACCAGTGGAACCAGTCCCTAACCAGCTGGGTCGAGCAGGGGGTCTTTATATTATTATTTTTTATACACTTTAATATTATACACGTGTATACATGCATTTGTCTTATTTCTGCACCAATTGATTTAGGAATAACCACTGTATATTGATAGTGGACACTAGTAGAGTTAGCGCTTTATATTCACTATAACACAGCACATTTCAGGGTCCTGTGACATCACATTACCCTGCGATGTCATTTGACGTCGTGGGTCACATGATCCTGCGGCGTCATTTGAGGTTGCACTAAGGTAAGGGGGTGGGGCGCGAGCACCGGGGAGAGCATTCATGGGGGCACAGCAATACAGCAGTTCCGCCCCATCTCCAATTAGACTGTGTCATAGGGCACACCTGTGTGCACCAGCAGCCTATTGGTGCGTACTTCCTGGTTCCGCCCTGGCTGGCTATTGGAGGCCCTGCCATTATATACCTTCAGTCTGCTCTCAATCCTTGCTGAGCATAGTCTAGTGTGCTGCCGTGCCTTGCTGCATTCTAGCTCCAGACCTTGCCTTGCCTTGCTGATTAACCTCTTGTTGCCTGACCCTGCTTGTCTCCTGGATTCTGCACTTCTCCACTCCTGATCCGGATTCATACGACCATTCTCCTGTCTCCAGTACTGGCCTTGGCTAAGTACTCCAACGATCCGATATTCTCCAATCCTGAAACTGGCTACGTACCCCAACAATCCGCTAATCTCCAATCCCGAACTTGGCTACGCACTCTGACGATCCGCAACTCTCCACTCCTGAACCCGGCAATTACTTTGATTATTCTCCTATCTGTAATCCTGACCTGGCTTGAACGACTACTCTACATCCTAGGCGCGCCCGCGTGGCTGTGGGTCAGCGTTAACCAATTCCCTACCTCAGCACCGCGGTCGCGCTTCGTTTGTGGTGAGCTACGCATTACACAAGCACTGTTGGTGTGCAGGTGTGCACTGGGTGCTAATCGGCAAAGGGGTTAAGTATTTGATTGATAACTCTTGCACTAAGGAAGCGTACCTGATTCCAGCACCAATGATTGATGGGATCAGTTTATAATAACATATTTATCTACAAGTGATATACTGTTGGGTATCCACATCAAGTTCCAATTATTCACACACGGAGGTATTATTGTTCTCTATATATTGCACTATATGTTACTATACATTGTGTTTTTCTTATATTTTTTATATACATTTGCACTGAGCATAGAGTGAAGATTAGCGCCGAGGAGGACAATTTTTATAAAGACAGCACTGTACTGTACAGTGCTGAAAGAAGCAACATTACACTTCCAAGAACAATACTATTGCATTTTATTACAGTAAATCACATTACTTGATACGTCCATATGTCGAGCCGAATTCACGTCTCGTTACCCTGATGCTCGTCTCAGATATTGTCAGATTATGATTCTTCTCCAGAACCATCTTGACCATTGCTGCACACAGCACATCATTAGCATTGCTGATTTCATCCACCTTCCGCTTCTCCGCCCTACAGTTTAAAGAAAATGAGAACGATTAACCGCATAGATTAATCATTTACAAAAATATATATTTTTTTCTAAAATGTATAATTTTTAGCCTGAAAACTAATTTCAAAGACAAAAAGGAAAAAAAAATGTCATTTGCAATACAGGAGTCTAAATCGATTTGTAACACCACAGAATAACCAGATGGCAATGGATTCATAATTTACAAATTGCTTATGATAAAAAAAAAATGCTAAGATGCTAAATAAAGTACAGTACAATACTGACTCTGTTGTGACAGGGGGAATCCTTTTTACACTTTTAGTCTGTCCATGGGCATGATAGCAGACAGTGCTATGTGCTAACTTGATGCCCAAACTAACCAGCATTTGATCTGCATTATTCCGTAACCTTTCTTGTATATCTCCAGTATTCTCACTCTGAGATCCTATGAAATAACTTTTCTGGGCATCACTGCTTTAGAAAAGAAATCGAGCACAAATTAATGTATATTCGATTTATATTCAATGGGCATTGAGTCAACATAAGTGATGGTGTATTTATTGTGTACCTGCAGAGGTAAAGTATACGCCCACTTTTGACACCTGTAACTCGTGTGTACGCCCACCAACAAATGATGTCAGGGACACTGTGTATAAAAGGTCACACCAATTGCATAGCATCCCACACGCTGATCTCTATCTGAACGAACTCTTGTCCCGATACTGTATTGTGTCTTCTTCCAGCTTCTTCTATGGATCACCCCCGATTCTACTGATGCAAGAACCTGCTTACTGCTGCTGTCCTGGCCACGAGAAAGCAAAATGTGGCAGTTGTTTCCCAGCCCTCCCAGCGAAAGGCAAAGGTGCATAAAGGAAAGGTACCAAAGGCTCCCAAGGAAAAGAACACCTGGACCGAGGTATAAAAATAAGAAAATGGGCAAAATCATTGATGACAAAATTATTTGGGCTGGCTCAAGTACCCCTGCACCCACCTAAGCCGAATCAGATGTCCTGCACTTTTCCCTTCCATCACCC
This sequence comes from Ascaphus truei, assembly GCF_040206685.1. Taxonomy (NCBI): domain Eukaryota; kingdom Metazoa; phylum Chordata; class Amphibia; order Anura; family Ascaphidae; genus Ascaphus; species Ascaphus truei. The sequence goes on from NC_134484.1 coordinate 333,239,966, forward strand.
ACCACTACCGATGCTCAACCAGCCACCCGCTCTGACACTTTGACCATCGATGCCTGACCCGACAACCCCTGCTCATCTCATCCATCACCCGCCGATGCCCAACCAGCCGTCTGCTCTTCTAACCTTTTGACCATCAATGCCAAACCGGATTACACCCTCACACCTTGCACCAGCTCCGTCGTCAGCATGCTGGATGTTTTTAGGGGTTGCAAACTGCCTGGTAACAGAGCAATACAGGGACAGAATGGAGGCCAAGATGGATCTTTTTTTTTGAGAGAATGGAGAGGATGGTGTGGGGCATGGGTGTTTGCATGGAGAACAGTGAGAGGGACATCGTGGGGCTCTATTTTTTATGGGTGTCCCTGCCCCTATATGTCTACCACAGGAGCAGAAGGCCATCATGGAAGTGCCATTTCCTCTCCAGGAGGAACTGCATACACCCCTCTGTGCACCCTCTCCATTACTGCCAGCACCATTCCCACCATGAGAGGCCCCCCACCCACACCCTCTGTCTCCATGATGTACCTTTGTGTTGGACCGTTTGTGTTGGAGCCAATGACAACCTCGGTAAGAGCACAGGTACCACAGTAGTAATGCATCCTCCCAGACCAGCTACCCTCGCCCACTGGCAGAAGCACACCCAGTCCAGCACCCAGGACTGTACAGCTGCAAAGACCACTGGTGACCCACATCATCCCACATCATGTACACCCACCCGTTGCACCACCCACTGCACCCAGTTGTGTGGTGATCCCAGGCATCATGCTAAACGACCTTCTGCAGAGAATGCAGGAGAAATACGTTATTAGATGTGTCTTTTAGACACATATACATATATATATATATATATATATATATATATATATAAATATATATTGTGGTAATTTTGGGGCGTTTATTAGAGCTTGCTGGGTATCTGTGTGTTTATTAACTTTGTCAAGCTGGTCTCAGCTGTTTTGGAGGTCAGTGGCTCTTCCCTCCCAGGGTATAAGCTCACCCCTCCCCACTTTCAAAGTAAGCAGATTTTCTTTTCATGCAGCTGGTTTTGACAGGTTAAATGCTAGGACCATTCTTCCTCTAATTATAGAGGTAAATAAGAATTTTAATCAATTAGTGTTAGGACCTGCGAATTTGGTCATGCCTTGATGTGACTCGCAGGCTTATACTCTTTGGCCAAAGGGTTAACTAAATTACCCTTTTTCAAGATATATATATAGGTATTTCACTGTGTATTTTTGTCACATTGGATGTTGCTCTGGACATCTTTGTTTCTTGTTGTATACACTTAGCCACCCCTGTAGCACTACTTTTGACACATATACATATATATATATATTTTGTGGTAATTTGGGGGGGTTTCTTAGAGCTTGCTGGGTATCTGTGTGTTTATTAACTTTGTCCAGCTGGTCTCAGCTGTTTTGGAGGTCAGTGGCTGCTCCCTCCTAGCGTTTAAGCTCGCCCCTCCCCACTTTCCAAGTAAACAGGTTTTGTTTTCATGCAGCTGGTTGTGACAGGTTCAATGCTAGGACCATTCTTCCTCTAATTATAGAGGTAAATAAGAATTTTAATCAGTTAGTGTTAGGACCTGCGAATTTGGTCATGCCTTGATGTGGCTCGCAGGCTTATACGCTTTGGCCAAAGGGTTAGCTAAATTACCCTTTTTCAAGAGATATATAGGTATTTCACTGTGTATTTTTGTCACATTGGATGTTGCTCTTGACTTCTTTGTTTCTTGTTGTGTTCATTTATCCATGCCCAGTAGCACTCCTTTTGACACTTATATACATATATATATATATATATATATATATATATATATATATATATATATATATATATATATATATATATATTGTGGGGTTTCTTAGAGCTTTCTGGGTATCTGTGTGTTTATTAACTACTGTATCTTACAGTAATTTTATTTTCAACCAGGTACCAAAGTGACACGCATGCGCAGAAATGCTATGATATGTATATGCGTTTCAACCAGGTTCAATAGTGACACACATGCACAGAAACACTGACACGCATATGCATTTCAAACAGGTTCCATAGTGACACGCATGGGTCGAAACATTGACACTCATATGCGTTTCAACCAGGTTCCATAGTGACACAAAACAATGGTACCGGGCGCTTCTAATAGTGAATTAATTACAATAATACAGGTGATATAAATGTGATATGTATATGTGAATTACAAGAAAATATATAAATATATATATAGTGAATAAAAAATCCTTCACCAAGTGAAAAAATATATAAAAAGCAGCTCTACACCCTTAAGGGACTGTCCAGGTCCAGAGTTCATGCGTTTTCTTCCAGGTGGGAGGAGCGCTCAATTCTTGGGATAATATGCAGGGAAAAAAGTGGAAGAAATAATGGTGCAGACCAAATATGTAAAATGTGCAAAAAGTAATCTCAAAATAGGTCTCACTCACAATATATGGATAGGTAGCAGACGTGTCAGAGATCCTTCTCTCTCTGACTGGAGCCCTTGTACAATAGATGCCCTCTGGTAATGATGATGCTAGATCAGTGTATCTGGTGGGCTAGAAGGGTCCATAAATTCTGAGTGTACCTCCCGAGGGTTAAATAAAGAAAGAGAGCACACAATGGTGTAATATATAGGGTATAATGTGGCACAAAAACACACAGGTAATGCATTCACATTTGTACAATGATATCGGTCGTTGGAGAGAGCCGTAGGTGACTCGTGGAGGGATGTCACTGGTATAGTCACTTGGAGATTCTTCCGCGTGCGTCACGTCCGGTGACGTCACTTTCTGTGACGTGTCGGTCAGGGCGGAAGACGCTGTCTACCGCTGTAATCTCTCCTGCTCGTTTGCCAGCACCTCCTCCCATCAATACTCCCCAGACAGTGTCCTCCATCTTGCTACGTCAGATTCTACGCGTTTCGTAGCTGTTGCCACTTCTTCAGGAATCCAGGTTTCGTTTATATCATTGATGGTTTGTTCCCTGCGTGGAGACCACTGTGATTGTTTCCCTATGCCCCCCTCCCCCAAATACCCCTCCCTTTTTAGTTTCTGTATTCCCTTTCCCTCTCCCCTTCCCTTCTTTTGAAAATAAGAAAACACAAGTTAAAAAAAAACAAGATGTGGGCCAAAAGGCCAGCAAAGTTTTTGTAATACAGGTTCGAAAACATTGACTCCTCCGGCAATATTTTGTTACTCAGACCTGCAGAGTCTAGGAAAGTGGATAAGTTGCTCATCATCTGAGCACTTTGGAAGACCTTCTTTCCATCGTACAGATGCATCCACGAGTATTAGAACACGTGTACCTGGGAAATTCTGGGAGATTCTGGGTCAGTCTCTCAGTAAATGTCTCAACATTGCCTCAACATTTCTGTGGGATTCTTAATGGCCCATACGATTAACACAGCAGGGGGTCCCTGCAGTCCCATTCAAACTGAATGGGACTGCAGGGACCCCTGCTGTATTAATCCAATGGGCCATTAAGAATCTCACTGAAAGAGTGGGTAGTCAAGGTAGCCAGGTCTGGATTGGAGAAAGGAGAACAGTCTTGATACTTGTCGAGGTCGGAGGTCGGAGCCAGTAGAATAGTCGATATCCGGGGTGCCGTGATCAGGGGTTGGAGCCAGTAGGATAGTTGATGTCCGGGTGCCGTGGTCGGTGATGTAGAGAAGCGGAAGGTCAGAGGCAAGCCGGGGTCTGTAATCCAGAGAAGCGGAGTCCAAGGGTCAAGCCGGGTCGGTACACAGGAAGTCAAACAGCAAAACAAGGTAAGGCAAGGCAAACGCAGCTAGGAACAGGGACGTGGGAACAGCAAGGCTACAAGGAACTATGCTCAGCCAAAGTGCCAGTGGCACAGCTGCAGCCGTGCTTCCAAGCAGATATGCTTTGAAGTATATATGTTTCAAGTATTTATGAAGTTTAAAAAGAAAGACTATTGAATCAATCTCATCTCATCTGATCTCTTCTCTTTCATCAGGTAAAAACATATTCCAAATTGTCTCTGTCCTGATATCCTCCTCTGCTGTGTATTTAGTTCTATTTAGATAAAAACATATTCCAAATTGTCTGTGTCCTGAGATCCTCCCCTGTTGTGTATTTAGTTCTATTTAGGTAAAAACATATTCCAAATTGTCTCTGTCCTGATATCCTCCCCTGCTGTGTATTTCGTTCTATTTAGGTAAAAACATATTCCAATTTGTCTCTGTCCTGATATCCTCCCCTGCTGTGTATTTAGTTCTATTTAGATAAAAACATATTCCAAATTGTTTGTCTGTAAATCATCCCCTGATGTCTTAATTTAATTCAGCTTTCACACTTGTGCAAGACAACACCCAATCTTAGAAAACCATTTGCTTAAACGTCCCTCACATGTGCTAATTAAGTTTGTTGTGCCAGCAGGTGACTTTGTAAAGGTATATAAGTAAACTCATAGCAGCCTTAGCTGCCTGCAGCCGTGCTTCCAAGCAGATATGCTTTGAAGTATATATGTTTCAAGTATTTATGAATTTTAAAAAGGAAGTACAAAAAGAAGTGGATAAGTGGACAACACCTATTACTTTTGATTCCTGCTTTTGATCTACGTTGGAAAGGAGGATATCATCTATCACAGACTGCACAAATCAACACTTAACTATTGCTGTGATGCCGCCTTTATTTTTTGTATTTGCTGTAACCTCACTCATTTTCAAATTATGCACTTCCTTCCACCAGTCTCCTTATGTCGCTAACTCTATTCATATATCTCCATCTCTCCTTTCTTCCCCACTTCTCAGTTCACATTAACTCCTTTCTTACCTGCGCCCTCTGTCACCACACAGCTATACATCCTGCACTAAAACACACCCCTACAAATCATCCTCACACATCCTCTTTCTATCCATGCTTCTCCTCCTTGCTTCTGGGGATATCTCTCCCAATCCTGGTCACTGTCTTATTCCTACATGCTCTCGTCCTCGCCTCCCACATGCAACTTCTAATCCTTCTGGTGTCAACCCCTCCAACCTCATACCCATCCCCTGCCACCCTCCCTCCTCTCTCCCTTTCTCCTGTGCCCTTTGGAATGCGCGCTCCCTCTCTAACAAGTTCCTCTCTGTGCATGACTTCTTTCTCTCTCACTCCCTGCTTTTCTTTGCTATAACTGAGACCTGGCTCACTCAGTCTGACTCTGCTCTGGAATCTGCCCTCTCCTACGGTGGCCTTTCCTTCCCCCACACTCCGCGCCCTGATTGCAGGGGTGGAGGCGTGGGGCTCCTGCTCTCCTCTCTCTGCCGTTACCGAACCCTTCCTATTCCCCCCTCTCTTGCTTTTCCCTCCTTTGAGGCTCACACTGTCCAGATTTTCTCTCCTCTCCCTGTCCATGTGGCGGTCATCTATCGCCCACCTACCTCTACTCATCCCCTTTCTGCCTTTCTCTCTCACTTTGAATCCTGGCTCTCTTTCTTTCTCTCCTCAGACTCCCCTGTTCTTCTCCTTGGGGACTTCAATTGCCACATTGATGACCCCTCTCTCCCTTGGGCTTCCCGCTTTCTTTCTCTAACCTCTTCTTTTGGCCTTCAACAGTGGACTGCAGCCAGCACCCACAAGAATGGCCACTACTTAGACCTGGTTTTCACTAAAAACTTTTCTCTCTCTGATTTCTCAATTTCCCCTTTTCCTCTCTCTGAGCATCACCTCATATCATTCTCTCTATCTCGCTTCCCCCCTTCTCCACCTCCATCTACCCCCCGGTTCTGCAGAAACCTGCGCTCTATTCACTTACATGACTTTGAGTCCACTTTACGCTCCTCCCTCTCCTCTCTCAGCTCTGCTACAGACCCTGACAACCTGGTCAGGAACTACAACTCTGCCTTGTCCTCCTCTCTTGATCTACATGCCCCGCTTTCTCTCTGCCGCACTCGCCCTTCTAACCCTAGACCCTGGCTAAATTCCCACACGCGCATGCTGCGTTCCTCCACTCGTTCCTCCGAACGCCTCTGGAGGAAATCTCATACTCTCGCAGACTTCCTTCACTACAAATTTATGCTATCCTGTTTCAACTCTGCCCTCTCGCAAGCTAAACAAGCCTACTTTTCTTCACTAATCAACATGCACAAGTCTAACCCACGCCGACTGTTCTCTGTCTTTGGTACTCTACTCAAACCACCCTCAGCTGCCTCTCCTTCCTCCATCTCCGCTCAGGATTTTGCTGACTATTTTAAGGAAAAGGTGGAATCCATACGGCAGAACATCCCCTCTGTTTCTTCCTCCCATCCTACACCTCTTCCTAACTCTCCTCCTGCCTTTCTTGACTCTTTTTCCACTGTCTCAGAGGAGGATGTGTCGCTGTTGATCGCCTCTTCTCCCTCTACCACTTGCCCTCTTGACCCCATTCCCTCCCATCTCCTAAAACCTCTTGCTCCTACTATAATCCCTACGCTCACACACATTTTTAACTCCTCCCTCTGCTCTGGAACCTTTCCATCCTCCTTCAAACATGCAACAGTCATACCATTACTCAAAAACACCAAGCTTGACCCTACCTGTCTTTCTAACTATCGACCTGTCTCCCTCCTGCCTTTTGCCTCTAAACTCCTTGAACGACTTGTATTCTCTCGCTTGCTCCATTTTCTCAACACCTATTCTCTCCTAGACCCTCTACACTCTATCTTCTGCACTGCTCACTCCACGGAAACAGCCCTCACTAAAATAACTGACGACCTCCATGCTGCCAAAGACAGAGGTCATTACACTCTGCTCATATTACTCGACCTCTCTGCAGCATTTGACACCGTGGACCACCCTATTCTCCTTCATATTCTCCATACTCTTGGTATTCGGAACAAAGATCTATCCTGGATCTCATCCTACCTATCCCATCGTACTTTCAGTGTCTCTTCTGCTAACACCTCCTCCTCCTCTATCGATCTCTCTGTGGGGGTACCCCAGGGCTCTGTCCTGGGACCTCCTCTCTTTTCTCTGTACACACTCTCTCTAGGTGACCTAATAACATCTTTTGGGTTTAATTATCACCTCTATGCTGACGACACACAAATATACTTTTCAACACCTGACCTTACACCTGCTGTACAAACCAAAGTTTCTGAATGTCTCTCTGCTATATCATCCTGGATGTCCCTCCGTCGCCTTAAACTCAACATGGCTAAAACAGAGCTCCTCATACTTCCTCCCAAACCTGACCCTACTACCTCCTTCCACATTACTGTTGGAACTACCATCATTCACCCACTAGCCCAAGCACGCTGCCTAGGGGTCACACTCGACTCCTCTCTCACATTCGCCCCTCACATTCAAAACAATTCTAAAACCTGTCGCTTTTTCCTCCGCAATATAACTAAGATACGCCCTTTCCTCTGTTGCTCGACTGCTAAAACTTTGACTCAGGCCCTCATTCTCTCCCGTCTTGATTACTGTAACCTCCTGCTGTCCGGCCTTCCTGCCTCTCACCTGTCTCCCCTACAATCTATCCTAAACACTGCTGCCAGAATCACTCTACTCTTTCCTAGATCTGTCTCAGCATCTCCCCTCATGAAATCCCTCTCCTGGCTTCCGATCAAATCCCGCATCTCACACTCCATTCTTCTCCTCACTTTTAAAGCTTTACACTCTTCTGCCCCTCCTTACATCTCTGCCCTAATTTCTCGTTATGCACCATCCAGACTCTTGCGTTCTTCTCAAGGATGTCTTCTTTTTACCCCCTTTGTATCTAAAGCCCTCTCCCGCCTTAAACCTTTTTCACTGACTGCCACACACCTCTGGAATGCCCTTCCCCTAAGTACCCAACTTGCACCCTCTCTATCCACCTTTAAGACCCACCTTAAGACACACTTGCTTAAAGAAGCATATGAATAGCACTGTGGATATTCTGAACACATGATACATAAGCTTGGCCCCCTGCAGACACACTTACCAGAACTCCCTCCTACTGTCTCTGTACATTCTCCCTACCTACAAATTAGACTGTAAGCTCCTCGGGGCAGGGACTGCTCTTCCTTAATGTTTCTTTTATGTCTAAAGCGCTTATTCCCATGATCTGTTATTTATATTATCTGTTATTTAATTGATTACCCCATTTATTACTACTGTGAAGCGCTATGTACATTAATGGCGCTATATAAATAAAGACATACAATACAATATAAGTAGGGAAGGACGACCAATGAGGCAGGGGGAAGAAGGAAGATGCGGACCCAGCAGAGGCAGGGATAGGCTGTGAGAGTTGACTCGCAGCTGGGGAGCTGTGCACATGCATCATGTGTGCACGCTGTGCAATGCCAGGACGCGCCGCGATCGGGGGCGGAGCCAAATCCCGCGATGTCAGAAGGGCTTCTCCGTGCACATTTTGCGAGAGCTGCGGGCATGGGTGGGACATCGGGTAAGGAGGGGCATGGCCAAATAGTTGAGGTTTAAACTGTGTTAACTGGTATTGGCTGGTGAGAAAACACCCCCCGAACTTCAATTAGGAAGAGACTGTAGGGTGCCAGAGCTCCACCAAGCGGCGCTGACACTCCAGATCTTCCACATTCCCCCTCCTGCTTGGCAGCGTTGGGCGTGATGGTCCGGAACGTAAGACCCACGTAGACCCTCGTGGAGTAGGGGGCCAAAGTACATCAGTGGACTAGTGAGCGAAGGGATGGTGGAAGGTCATCCGTAGGCCAAGGTCAGGAGGAGGCCCACAAAAGTCGAGACCCACACTGCAAAGTGGAGCACAGCGCGGCCAGCCCCGGGGAGACACCAGCTTCATTAGGATTAGGATTTCTTTGAAGCCATACTTTTTATTACCGGACCCAGCCATGATGTCTGCACTCGCCCCGGCGATCCCAGGCCCCATGACTGCGCACGACGCTCAAGGCCTACTCACCTCAGGAACTCTGGGCCATCCTCTGGTGACCTCATCAAGAAGGTGGTGCCATCTTTGAGCACGACCAGGCAGAACGGGAAAGCCAGGGGTACTTTATGTCCACTTACCAAAGCCTGACCATGAATGGCTGAAGGCTCCTGCTTCTGGCAAGGGTGATAGATGAGAGGCCCTGGAAGACCTGTAGTTTGATGTTCTCAAAGGAGATCTCGTTGTCTCCTGTGGTCGTCGCTCCAATAAAGGCTTCCATGACCATGACCTGGTGAAGATGCCCAGCCTGGTGCAAACAGAGTAATGCTAATGTCAATGCAATAGGCCATTATGCAGTATAACTAATGCTTAGCTTTGACGTAATTAAATACACTTGTTGAACTGGGAAACACTTGACAATCAGGTATATACTTAATAATATCTGAAAATAAATAAATTGACAAGAGAATTACCATTTGAACCACCTACTGTAGATTCTCCATTTTTATCCCAAACAATTTTAAAGTATATTGTGGCATTTATACCCACCCAACATTTCCTGGAAGCCTTTTTTTTAATCTATTCTGTACAATTTCATTAAAAATTAATTTCCTTTTTGCTTTATAACTGCACTAAATAATGTTTTGCAATAACAACTGTAATGTTATACTGCCATGCAATGCACACAAGGCATTTCAAAATTACAGCAGATAAACATAAAAATACATAATGGGACACATTTACAGAATGCAACTGCCTGATAATTAGAAATTGTAAATTTGGATGATTCCAAACCAGGTTGTAATGTAAATACATATTTATAAACCTCCTTGTGATAGATTGGCTTTCAAGGTAGGGTCAGTGAGGAGTCCACACACAACATACTGTACTTGCAAATACCAAGTCCTTTATTTCACCGGACTGGGAAAAACAGGGTTTAAAACACTGCTGTCATGAACAAAAATAAACAGCATAGAACTCCAGCTATTCCCAGGCAATCCCGCTGGAATCTGAAGCCCTGCTTCCTAGCGAATGTATTTCTTAGTGCTGCTCATTAATGTTATTTTGCTAATATCTGTTTCCTTTCCTTTAGCAACTTTTATAAAGTTTTTATTAAACATTGTTGCACTGGTTTTTAAATGTGTAATTTGTATGCTGTTAATTAAAGGTAACCTTGTAAAGTGTATGTAACTTTAGCTTAAGTATACATCTGTGTAGCACTAGTTTAATTATGCTTGCATCTGTGTTCTGTGTGTATAGATGTACTGGTTGACTGATTGAAATCCCCTGACCAGCCAATCAGCAAGTGATTATGTGGTTTAAATACTCCCTTACTAGTACATTAATTGCTCCGGATGAAGTTAGTTTTTCTATCAAAACGCATAGAACGGACTGTTGGCAAGTATATTCCCCCTGCATACTACTGTGGCTTATCCAGTTAGCCTTCAGCCTTGTATCTGAGTCAGCGCAGGTCGGTCGTTGTTACAGCGTGATCCTGTGACGTCAGTGTGCTGCAAGTGGCACCGTGGAGCCAGAGCTCTAAGTGTGGGTATCCTTCAGAGCCAGTAGTCTATGGGCAGTGATTTGTTCTTGTTGCATTGCTGTACCTGTACATAGACTGCCACATCAAAGGGACTGTGTATCTGTGATCCTACAATCAAGCAGACGAGTTCCAGGATTGAGTGTCTTCATCAGAACCTTATGCAGCCCGTGTAAGAATCTTTGCAGCAACTGGAGAGGTGAACCGTTTAACAGCTGATACTCACCAGACGGAGTTGACTTACCATCAGATCGGTAACATGTACCCTAAACATGCCCTGTCTAACTGATTTGTCCTTGCTGTACGTGCATATTTTACCACGTCATTATTTATAGTTATATCTTTACAATTTTACACCATGAGAGGTCGTGCACTGTAATTTTTTCTTTCTATGTGATCAATATGGTGTTGAGCCATCAGTACTGATGAGCAGCAGACCATCTCTTCTTCACTTCATAAGGTAAAAAATGATTTTTTTCTTTTTGGTGCAGTTTTGTTGTTATATCACTGATGTTATAAGTTTAATTATATGTTAGCACTGGTCACATTAACACATACACTTTACAATTTGTGCGCAGTTTTTTTCTATTCTCTGAACACTGAGACAGGGAGGCTGTTGCGTCTTATAGAGTTAATTGGAACAATCTATCAGACCTGAAAGCACTGGTGTGGTCTCCTATTTCTGGAACAGTGTACGAGTTATCCCTTTCAGTTCCTCACACTCCTCCTTTATAAAGTTATGGTTATAGCCCGGCTTTGCATGGGTTGCCTATTTGAGGAACAGTCAAAAGAACTCTAGTTTAATCAACACTTAAAGAATCTCAGTATCTCAAAGAGTTATTGTAAAACTAGATGAATCATCTTTTGAAAGGTATCTAAACAGCCATTGTACCAAGCACTTTTCTCCTAAGATCCACTATTAAAAACATGCTTATAGTTTTAAGGTTCACTGAATAATCTTGTTGCCCTTTCTTTTGTTAACTATCACTCTACTGCATTAACAATTGACCTGTGTCCCTCAAATTATCTTTCTGTCAAAATGTATTTCAGACTTCTGATGTTAGCCATGGCAAACATGTTACAAATAGTCACTTTTCAATTAATTAATGTAATTTAGTGCCCCGAACTTACTTGAAAATTAGAGTTCACTCCAGCTGTAATTGCTCTATAAAATGGTAATAAAGTACAGAATGCTTCAGCTCACATTCAGGTGAGTGGAAGTAAAGGCCTTCTAATGTCTAACAACAGTTTGTGGAACAGGTCATCTATATATTGTACAGCTAAATTGTTATATAAATAAAGATACATATTCAAAAATGCCTGCTTTGCCAAAGCAAAGCTATCCAAATGTGCTTGCATTGCATGTGCGTACCCACGTTCTGTATTAATGTATTTCATGACATTATTGTCACGATCCGGGTTGATCGGACCACCAATTATCTTTATATCACCAGACAGAACACAGAGGTTTAACAAGCCGCTGTTCATTTAGCCGGAGCTAACAGTAAATACACAATACAAGTATAAACTATAAGACATTGGGACTTGGGAACAATGGATATACCTACAGTAGTTAGGCTCGATGCCAAGTCCTGCCGCAGCCATGGTACCTCTGGAATTTCATTTAGCACAAAATATAGAAACACTCTTTCGTGGAACGATCAGGGTTCGACTCACGGGCAAACTTGGAGCCCCTATTCTGGATAGGTGTAGGGTAAAGCAATAGCTGGCTTACCTCCCAGGATTCTTTTAGGTGTTTGGCAAAAAAGGCTTCTTTTTACAGATTGATGCAGACCTGAACAGAACTCATTGGCTTCCTTCTGATAGTCTTCCACACACAGCCTAGACATCGGATGTACAGTATGGACGCAAGTAACACGAGTCACATGGAACATAGGTCTCTGAGCACATGCGCTCAGAGGAACAAAAAGAGACCAAATGGTCCTGGGCCAGTGGGCAGTCAAACCCCTTACCAGTTAGCAGTGTGACACTCAGTCTGACTGCTAACATAGGATTTCTCAACTAACTTGAACCTAGGCTGGTAGGAGATCGGCATATGGTTCTGGCTCCTTACCATATCAAACCTGGCCCCTGCTAGCTAGAGTGGTGACTTGGTGGGCTTAGGATCTCTGGTTATACAGGGGCCAAAGAGACATGTTATGCCTAATAAATACATGCAGGTACAATGGTATACAGTAACAGTACATACACATGAATACAATTCAGTCAGAGAAAATCAGGTAACATCATATACACATTTGAGGGGGTTTGGAAGCTAATTCCAGCTGGTGCACAAGAGGCCTCGATGGACACCCTGGTCAAGTGTAATGGGTGAAGGAAAGGTCTGTTAAAACAACTGGGGAAAAATAAAAGTACTTTTTACAAAGTGTGTTTAGAGTGAGACTTGCCTCCCTAATCCTATTTAGGACAGCATGATGTGCTCTGGGTGCTCTGCCCATATTGTATGTATGCTTGTATTGATTTATATAGTGCCATTAATGTACATAGCGCTTCACAGCAGTAATACACGTGGCAATCATATAAATAACAAATAATACAAATAACAGATCATGGGAATAAGTGTTTCAAACATAAAGTAACATTTAGGAAAAGGCGTCCCTGCTCAGAAGAGCTTACAATCCAATTGTTGTACTAAACACAGCTGTCATCTAAATATGCCTGGGACCAGCACTGCATTCCTTTCTACAAGCGATTAACCAGGTGCTGAAAGGTAGCCGGAGCATTCTTCATCCCAAATGGTATGACTGAAAATACATACAAGCCATTTAGTGTGATAAAGGCTGGCATCTGCTGAGCCTCTGGGGTCAATGGGATCTGCCAATAGCCCCTACTCAGATCCATAGTGGTTAGATACCTTGCACCTGCAAACTCATCTAACAACACTCATCTAACAGGGCATCCATGCAAGGCATGGGGTAGGCATCTGTGATGATTTGGACATTAAGCTGCAGGTAATATACACAGAACTGGGCAGTACCATCTTGTTTGGGTATTAGCAATACTGGGAAGGAAATAGGGCTCTGCGAACGAGAGATCACTCTCAAGGCTAGCATCTCCTCGATCTTCCGTTACATACTTAATTTAACCTCGGCTGCTACCTCGTAGGCATTTTTATGCAGGTGCCGCTGATTCCCAGTGTTAATCGGATGATCAGTTAGGTGGGTCCTTCCCGGCTTATCCGTGAACAGGTCCCAAAAGCTATCTAGCAACTTGGTCACTTGTGCCCGTTAGGAAACCATGAGAATGGTACCTATATCCACTTGGTCCACAGATCCTCCCTGCTGGGCTTCCCCAAGGAGATCAGAGTCTGGCTCGCCTGATATCAGTCATCGCCACTGGCTCACTTACATAACAAGCTTGTGGTATATTCTCTGCCTAACTTGCTCCTCAGCTAGTATAGAGTAAGGGGAATGAACCCCGTATTGTCCGGTGCTCAACAACATGCACGTGACTGATAGTTGTATTGTGGAACTTCTGATGTGTATGATTATGAAGATAGCAATCCTGCTGCAGATAATACAATGAACAATAAAAGTCTAATAAAAGAATGGGAAACAGCCTAATAACCTGGGTGGGGGGCTAGTGAGCAGGGAGTAGATAGAGACAGGAGGAGAAGCAACCATAGATGCCTCTCTCCTGTACTCACGGGATACTAAAGCCTGCTGCCCTTACCCGACCTGGTGTCTTCACTGCTCGTTCCGTTTTCTTGCCGGTCCCAGCTCTGTAAACACTGCGCTTGTGCGTGACGTCATCGCAGGAAATGAACAGCTTCTTCTGGGACAGACCCGGCGTGTCCTGTGCTCTGGCGCTCCTCATAACCCCAGGGGGCGGCACCATGTGTTGCATGCTGGAAAGGAGACACGGCTCCCAATGCAGAAAGGACTGCCTGCGTGCTCCAGCCAAATAGTAGCAAGAGAAGTGATGAAGTATAGGCGGTCACTGCGTAATGGGACTCAGCCAAAAAAAAAATAAAATCAGCTTTATTGAATGGTAGTGCTGTACATCACAGAAAGGACCTCTGATTTATCAAAGTCCCACGACGGGACGAAACGCATCAGAGGCCCTTTCTGTGATGTACAGCACTACCATTCAATAAAGCTGATTTTATTTTATTTTATTTTTGGCTGAGTCCCATTACGCAGTGACCGCCTATACTTCATCACTTCTCTTGCTCCTCAGCTAGCTCTACCACATAATTGGTATCATTTAGTTTCCAGATAAATGGTAGAAGCCAGCCCATGCAGCCAGTAGCTTATACTTATTCAGAACAAGAACTTGCTGCTCTGCGATACATTCTCTACTATAGGCATTGCGGTTATACCAACGCTTCTGCTTGGCATTGCGTCGCCCTGAGGTTAGCCTGTGCTAACCCCATGAAAATTTCCAACCGCTCTATGAGGCCCACCACATACTTGACCACTAATATTAATATTGGTGGTCTCCCCCTCCCATCCTTCCTGGAATAGGTCAAGTGGCCCACACACCCTTAGAGCAGCTCAAAGGGAGAGAACCCAGTAGATCCCTGTGTCATCTCTCTGTAAGCAAACAGTAGGTGCTGCAAGTGAGCTTCCTAGTCTCAAACTTCAGCCTGCATAATTGTGGTCAGGACCTGCTTCATGGTGCCGTTGAACCACTTACATAGTCCATTAGTTTGAGGATGGTAGGGAGCGGTGCGGATTTGTTTAACTCCATACTTAGCTCAGAGACACTGGACAAGTGTGGTGGGTGATGAACAAGTCTGTTGAAACAACAGGGGGGAAATAAAAGTACCTTTAACAAAATTTGTTTCTCTCAAGTACAGTATGAGCACATTTGTATAACCAGGGCGAACACCACACTTTTCTCTGGAACAGCCACTCGGCCTGGGGCTACGGGATTTGCCGGTCATACAAAGTGCTGAAATGAGAGTCAGACAGTGGTAGTGCTTATGTAGCTGGACAAATTCTCTCATCTGTATAATAGAGAAAAAGAAACCTAATATGCAAGCACTCTGTCACAGCTAAATGTATAATGATTTAGTTAAAATACTTTACTAATAACCAATGAATAAAAAAAGGGGGTTTAAAATAAAATGTATATCAAACAGCACGTGACTGTGTCATTATAACATAACTATGAGTAGTTAAGTTGATGGTACATATGGAGATCCTTGATTGATATTCAGGATCTTGTGCTATATTTATAGCTGCCTACAGATATAGGAATGGGGCCGTAATGGGACCACTATCTAGATAAGGTCTTTTCCCAGTGTATATGTATCAGAGCGTGTGATTATGGACGCGCTATAATTGTAGACTTGGTAGGGTATATATGTTAATAATCTTAGGCAACAAATGTGAGGATAGATCCAATCTGTGTAACTACCTATAATAAATGGTTAATAGTGAACCAGAGGGTAACCTCGTTCATACTTCTTGGCGAGAAGCCAGGCACCTTCAACAAACAATGGAGGGTGGCTAGGGAAGTCTTACATAAACACTGGCACATCCTAAGGGCGGACGAAGATCTGTGTGATTCCATACCTCCCTATCCAGCCATGGTCGGGCCAAAAATCTAAGGGATCATTTGGTCCACAGCCACTATAATGTGGCTGTGCCCAGGGCCACCTGGCTACCACCCCGTGTCGATGGCTGCTTTCATTGTCAAAGGTGTAAAGCCTGCCAGTACATAACTGTATCCAAAACCTTCAGTAACCATGATAATTCAAAACATTTTAATATACGCAAATTCATTAACTGCAATACCACAGGAGTGATTTACATGGGAACCTGCAAATGTGGACAAAAATATGTGGGCAAAACACACCGTCTGCTCAAAACACGAATTCTGGAGCATGTGGGATCTATCCGCAACAAATTTGATACCCCAGTTGCTAACCATGCAAATAGATGTCAACAGGGAGATCTGAAGGCAATATCATTTGTGGGAATAGATCATTTCTCTCCAGGAATCAGACAGGGGGACTGGGATGCTGAATTACTCAAAATTGAGTCTAGGTGGATATACACTCTGGGAACACTAAGCACATCCGGACTCAATGAGGGTTTCGTTTTCAGCCCCTTTATTTAAAATTCACATTCAAATTCAGATTCGAGTTTAATTTGAATATCTTAATCAACACGTTTCCCTGCAAAGGGCACTCTGCTATTAAGAACCATTTCATCACATAAACTATCTGTTCAGCAATTTATTCTACCTCCAATCATGCCATATAATCATAATACAATCAATAACAACACAGAGACCATCAGTGTGCAATTTATTTATTTAATTATCAATATGGAAGATATTGTATCATTCTGGTATATCCTTGACATTTTGTTATACCAACCATGAAACACAGTGACTAACCATCACTAACATCAATGAATATTAAAACTTAATATCACACTTACCCCACTTCTTGTGAGCATCTACAACAAAAATGTCTCACATTTATATTTATTACTTTTAGCCACAGATACCCAGACCTTTTAATGCTTTGTCAACTGACATATACAGCCTGCAATTCATTAGGGGCATCTGGGTCTGGCTATCATAGTTGCTATTACCATCAGCCCACTCACGGTGCTCTTCTTGTAGTGAGATACACCATCTGTTCTGACTCAGCAACTATGGGGTTAAGTGCGCTCACAGACACACTTACAGTGATTTTTTAAAGGTCTATCCAGACACAGCGACTTCCCCTTACGTGCCCTGAAGAAGCGTTCATACGTGCAACGCGCACGTCGGCCACACACTCTCATGCACACGCGAGAAGCTTTTCATTTTGAATGTAGCATTGTGTTGATATTGTTTCATGCTACCATATTTTCAGCAACCTCCGTGTATTTGTTACGGTGATCATGCGAGATTCCTTACACCGCACGATCCATCTGCCCTGAGGGGCTGTTCACAAGCCCACTATCTAGTTAGGCATGCCCTCGAACATATCAGCGCTGATATATTAATGATCAGCGCTGATATATTAATGATCAGCGCTGATATAGGAGACCATGCGTTGGCAGTTCTGTGTTCTACCCTATATATGTAACCTCCAATAGTTTGTCTTGCCTGAAGGGGGTGCGGGAGGGTTCGGATCCACGGAGATCCTATTTCACGGCACTTGCCTATTGAGGATTCGCGCCCATCAGCTGTTTTTTTCGGCGTTTTCAAAAGCACTATCGGCGGTGTTTGCTGATTTTCCAGTGGTACCCATTGAGCCAGGAGCAGGTATACAAACTACCTATGGTTGTCCAAATGGACAATTAGTCACACTATACGCATACTCAGGCTCAAAGTATAATTAAATTGGCTGTGTATCTCCTATAATTTACTATACTTACCTGCCTACTCCTTCACCTTGTTGATTCAAGGGTGAGGGGTTCACGTGGGTGACGGACACACTGCACGGCTCTTGCCTCTGATGTGGGGAGCCACTCGTATCAGCTGATACACACCGGCTGTTAGAAAGTACCCTTCGGCTGAAACCATCCTGCGCTTTATGTTAATTATTGACTAGAGTCTGTATTGTTTTCTTACGTGCAAACACGGTGGTCCAATCTGACATACTATTGCACATGATTATACATTGATGCTGATATGCATACCTACTGAAGCGTGTAGGGGGTGTCCGTGGACTCCGGGGTTACACTGACCGCAACACACGACACTTACCTGATTGCTGTAGGAACCAGCCGTTTTCAGCCGTTTTTAGATCAGTGTCTGGGTAAGCAGCACCATCCAGTCACTAAGCCCACTACTTCTATCATGCCTATCATACACTACATGCGCTAATCACGCAGTGCGTACCATGCACTGTGTATAATACTCATGTAATGCAGCGGCTCTCTTTAGTGCTTTGCTGAAGCCTATAATTTCAATACGAATCTCTCAGCGATTACACAGTACTTATCTGTCCCAACCACTCCTATAGTGAGCACTGTGAGGGTTCACACTTTATACTAGTCATCTCCTCTTTGGAGACTAGTTCATAAGCATCCTAGAGGATGTATCACAACCCCCTGTACCTAGCCGAATAGCCGAGTCACAATATACCTCATTGCATTAGGTTGGCAAAGTATGCGTTAATACCCCACTGTGGGTGTGTGCACCTTCCATTATATTGTGCATACTCTGTCTTCCCCTTTTTGGCTAAAATGGCGTAAGGGGTGTGTGACAGGCTGAAGTCAACCCCTATCAGTTATGCCTGGGAAACATATGTCTGAGTGCTTCATCCAGCACTCATAAGGGTTAACTCAGGTGGAAGCTAGCTAATCATGATGTAAGATGACACCTGAGAGCCAGCAAGGTAGATAAGGATCTTGTTACCAGCAGTAGTTGCCTGTCTCAGATGAGAGCACATGGATAGATGTGCTGCTAGCCAGAAGGATACAGCACACTACAGTAGAGGCAACTCTTATTCGAACAAAAACCAGTGGCAATTCCCCAAAAAACCCAGGAAACACCCAGGTACATTCTGAATACATGCCTTAAACTTTCCTTAAACTAGCCCCAGCATTTCTGCATTGATTAATGGCCTATCAGATTAACAGTGGGGGTCCCTGGCAGTCCCATTCAAACTGAATTGGAATGCCAGGGATCCCTGCTGTGTTAATCCTATGGGTCGTTAGCCAATGCAGAAATGCCTTAAACGTGCCTCAAACTAGCCCAGAACATACCCAGCACATACCCAGCACATACCCAGAATGTAACCCGGCTAGTTTACGGCAAATGTTAGAATAAACGTTGTACTTACTGCAGCCAAAGTAAGATTTCTTTCATTTGTTTGCATGACTGCTTAAAAAGACTCTTACGGTTTGGGTATGGTTTAGCCAGCCAGCCTGCTAGCTAGGATTGCTGTGTTAGTCAGTTTTCTCCCAACGTGGAGCAGGATTTATTTGCTTAAAGGGACTGTGTACCCGCATGTTATGTTGCTGTGGAGAAATAAAGCCACTGAACGTTTTCATTTATCCTGAAACTATACGTGTGGACTGTTCCCTGACCTCGGCTACAGGCTGTCCTGCCACAGGTGGTGTCAGAAGTGGGATATTAGACGGGCCCTGTATCTGAAGGGCCACACACACACAGACGGAAAAAAAAATGGAGACAATTTTTTCTGAGTTCCTTGAGCAACAGCTCCAGCTAACAGAGAAACAAGCTGAGCAACAGGCCCAGCAATCTGAGCGACAGGCCCAGCAAGATGAGCGACAGGCCCAGCGAGAGGAAAAGCTACTCCAATTGCTGGCCAAAGGCCCAGCCCCAGGCAGACCAGGCATTCCAAATAACCCACCGGTGATGCTGCATAAAATGAAGCCAAACGAAGACCCAGAGGCATTTCTCCTCACTTTTGAAAGGGTAGCCATGGCCCACGGCTGGACAGTTAATCGCTGGGTAACGACTCTGGCTCCACTCCTCATAGGAGAAGCTCAGGCAGCCTACCAGGCTCTTCCAGCAGACAAGGCCATGGACTATCAGCAACTAAAGGCTGCTATTGTGGATTGCCTAGGCCTCACTCCAGAGACCTACCGACGGCGGTTCCGGACAGTCAAATATACAAACAGAGACAGACCCCGGGTCGTAGCCCACCGCTTAGTAGACTTATGTACCAGGTGGATACAACCGGAAAAACATGACAAGGCAGAGATCCTTGAACAGTTTGTGCTCGAGCAGTTCATACAGATACTGCCCCCTCCTCCCGCTCCTGGGTAAAAAGACACGCTGCATTTTTCCTGATTTCAGCGGTCCGCTTGGTGGAAAACTTCCTGGGCGACGACACCCAACAGGATAACTGGGAACGGCCGGTGCAAACATCAGTTGCTTCCGGTGATGCTAGAGGCAGGAGAGCAGACAATCGAGGGGTCTACAACCCGCCAGCTCGGGAGATCCAGTCAACCCGATCGGAAGACCCTTTCCCATCTCGGAGGGTTCCTGGTACAAACTCCCGCAGAGACGCCCATCCTGGGTCCGAGGCCACTGGATCCCTCAAGGGAGGCCGCCTTCCACAGTGTTCCCCAAGAACCTGGACTCCTGTCACCCACCCGGTGGAGAGGATAACCCCACCAACCAGAAGGGAGGACCCCATCCAACAGCAGAGAGGTCCAAACACCGAGCCCCGTCGAGAGCTTCCGCTGACGACCGAGGTTGCGGATTCAGGAGATGATGAGATGGACTGTTCATATGGCAGAACCACTGCCACAGCTTGTCTCCGAGGGGACCAAAATCCGTGGTTAGTCCCAGCATCTCTGGAGGGGACAAAAGTAAACGCCATGCTGGACTCGGGCTCTGGAAAAACCCTGATCCTAGAGGGCCTAATTCCAAGCAATAGACTATCTTATGACTCTCCTTGGAATATCGAGTGTATCCATGGGGATACAAAGAGATACCCGAAGGCGAACGTTCTACTGCGTATCCAGGATCAAGAGGCTAGCCTACTAGTGGGAGTTGCTCCCTGGCTACCTGCTCCTGTTCTACTTGGCTGAGACTGGCCCTACCTCGAAACATTGTTGGCACCTACTCCTACGGAGCCTACTTCTCTGGTACCGGAGAAGCCCGGAGACTTGTTCCCTTTTTCCCCAGTACAGGTCAAAACAAGATAATGGATGAACAGGGTGTAAAAGTGTTTCCACATTTTGAACTGTTGAATGACATTCTATATCGTGTGAATAAGGTTACACAAACAGGGGAGGTCATTCGACAGATGCTAGTCCCTAAAGGGTTGATTAAAACGGTGTTCACCCTAGCCCATACTCTCCCATGGGGTGGTCATTTGGGCAGAGATAAAACCACGGACCGCATCTCGTCCCGGTTTTACTGGCCAGGCATACGTGGTGACATCATGAAACTATGTGAGACATGTCCTGAATGCCAGTTAACTAGCCAAAAAGGACAGAAGCCGGCTCCCTTGGTTCCTCAGCCCTTGGTAGCCGTCCCATTCGAGAGAATTGGGGTAGATCTGGTCGGACCTTTAGAACCCTCTGCGAAGGGACATAAATTTATACTCGTTGTGGTAGATTATGCCACCAGATATCCTGAGGCCTTCCCTCTGAGATCAGCCACTGCTAAACAGGTTGCTCACAGGCTGTTTGAACTGTTCTCTAGGGTAGGACTTCCCCAAGTAATGTTAACTGACCAGGGAACAAATTTCATGGCAAAGTTAATGCAGGATGTCCTGAAGTTATTGGAGGTAAAATCCGTCCGGACCTCAGTCTACCATCCTCAGACTGATGGATTGGTAGAGAGGTTAAACCGTACTTTAAAAACCATACTTAGGAAGTTTGTGGACACTGAAAAGCGAGCTTGGGATGAACTTCTCCCTTTCCTGTTGTTTGCGGTACGAGAAGTTCCCCAATCATCCACAGGCTTCTCCCCATTTGAGCTCCTATATGGACGCCAACCTCAGGGTATTCTCGACCTACTGAAGGAATCCCGGGAATACCCTTCAGTATGTCATAGACCTTAGAAACCGCCTAGACATGATAGGTCGGTTTGCTAAGGAAAACCTCAAATCTGCCTAAGAACGTCAAGAGAGGCAGTACAACCAAAATGCTCGCTTGAGGGTCTTCCAACCTGGGGACCAAGTGATGCTACTACTATACTACCGACATCAGAGAGTAAACTCCTTGCGAAATGGCAGGGTCCTTTCCAAGTTCTCCGCCGCACCGGGGAGGTGAACTATGAGATCTCTCAACCAGGGTCCAGGAAGTGTAAACAAATCTACCATGTGAACCTCCTGAAACCCTGGAAAATGATGAGATCGCTGTTCATCCACCCTCGGGAAGGAGAGACGGATTTGGGTCCGCAGCTTCCAAAGGGTAGTACGTACAATGACCATCAGGTTCCCATGGGAGGGCAGTTAACAACGGAACAAAGGTCAGACCTACTAGAATTATGTGACCAGTTCCCAGATGTTTTTTCGGAGCTGCCAGGGCAGACTAATTTAGTGTCCCATAGGATTGAGACAGAACCTGGTGTAAAAGTACGGTCCCGTCCCTATAGATTGCCAGAGGGCCGAAAAGACCTGGTAGAGAGGGAGATAATAGACATGTTGGAATTGGGCGTGATCTAGGAGTCCCACAGCGAATGGTGTAGCCCTATCGTGTTGGTCCCTAAACCAGATGGGAAGGTGAGGTTTTGCGTGGATCTGCGAAAGGTACTGCTGCGGCCAAGTTTATTCGAGCATTTGCCCGTTCTTGGCCGCAGCAGTAGGCTGGCGCGCGCCCGAGTGTGACGGGCGCGCGCCGAAGCAGCGGAAGAGCGCCCTCCGATCGGGGCGCTCTCCCTACCGCTACCGGGTCCGCCGGGTCCCCCGGAACCCCCTGCCGCCGTCCCGCAGATCGCGGGACACCAGGGCTCCCTCGGGGAGCCCTGGACGCGCGTGCAGGGGGCGCAGGCTCCCGAAGACGCGTGACCGCGCGTCTATGACGCGCGGCACGCCGAGGGGCAGCCACAAGCAAGCCGGGAAATATCCCGGCTTGCGGTACCGACCACACTGCAATAAAGTGTGTCGGTACTGTAAATGCTGTATCCAGATTTGATGCATATCCAATGCCTAGGGTGGATGAATTGCTTGACTCGCTTGGGAAAGCAGAGTATATCTCTACCCTAGATGTCACGAAAGGATATTGGCAGATACCTTTAGCGGAAGAATCCAAATGCAAAACTGCCTTCGCCACCCCTTTCGGGTTATACCAATTCATCACTATGCCATTTGGGTTACATGGGGCTCCAGCCACATTCCAAAGGTTAATGGACAAGGTACTACGACCCCATAGGGCATATGCCGCGGCCTACTTAGATGACATTGTCATCTATAGCAGACACTGGCAGTCTCATATAAAAAGGTTAAGGGCAGTCCTAACGTCCTTAAGAGAAGCAGGGCTCACTGCAAATCCAAAAAAATGTGCCCTGGGTAAATCCACTACAAAGTACTTGGGCTATGCCATTGGGGGAGGGATAGTAAGGCAACTAGCTAGCAAGGTGGCCGCCATAAAGGAAGTCCCCACCCCACAGACAAAGACACAGGTCCGCTCCCTTTTGGGGTTAGCAGGGTATTACCAGCGGTTTATCCCCAATTTTTCAGAAATATCTGCACCCCTAACAGATCTGACAAAAAAGAGTGCCCCGACCCAAGTTAAATGGTCTTGGGAGTGCCAAGACGCCTTTGACATGCTAAAAAAGTGCCTGTCAGAGGGCCCCGCTCTTCGGAGCCCAGATTTTAAAGAGCCCTTCATCATCCAGACGGATGCCTCAGAGGTAGGACTGGGAGCAGTGCTGTCTCAGCAATTTGATGGTGTTGAACACCCCATACTGTTCATCAGCCGGAAGCTGTTCCCAAGGGAAGTGAGGTATTCCGTTATTGAGAAGGAGTGCCTCGCTGTAAAATGGGCAATTGAGGCCTTGAGACATTATGTCGCCGGAGTACACTTCACCCTGGTCACTGACCATGCGCCCTTGAAGTGGTTAAACACCATGAAGGACACAAATCCAAGGTTGACCAGGTGGTATATGGCCCTCCAACCCTTCTCTTTTGATATTCAGCATAGACCTGGAAAAGACCATGGAAATGCTGATTTTTTGTCAAGAGAAGGAGTGGAGGTTCGGGCTTCAGCCGTGTGGGACACTAGCCACACACAAACAGGGGAGGTATGTGAGAGGGTGAAGTCAACCCCTATCAGTTATGCCTGGGAAACATATGTCTGAGTGCTTCATCCAGCACTCATAAGGGTTAACTCAGGTGGAAGCTAGCTAATCATGAAGTAAGCTGACACCTGAGAGCCAGCAAGGTAGATAAGGATCTTGTTACCAGCAGTAGTTGCCTGTCTCAGATGAGAGCACATGGATAGATGTGCTGCTAGCCAGAAGGATACAGCACACTACTTACTGCAGCCAAAGTAAGATTTCTTTCATTTGTTTGCATGACTGCTTAAAAAGACTCTTACGGTTTGGGTATGGTCTAGCCAGCCAGCCTGCTAGCTAGGATTGCTGTGTTAGTCAGTTTTCTCCCAACGTGGAGCAGGATTTATTTGCTTAAAGGGACAGTGTACCCGCATGTTATGTTGCTGTGGAGAAATAAAGCCACTGAACGTTTTCATTTATCCTGAAACTACACGTGTGGACTGTTCCCTGACCTCGGCCACAGGGTGTCACCACAATTAGTGTTCACCTCTAGCATCATCCTCACAGCCTGGCATCTCGCCAAGAAGTATGAACGAGGTTACCTTCTGGTTCACTATTAACCATTTATTATAGGTAGTTACACAGATTGGATCTATCCTCGCATTTGTTGCCTAGGATTATTAACATATATACCCTACCAAGTCTACAATTATAGTGCGTCCATAATCACACGCTCTGATACATATACACTGGGTAAAGACCTTATCTAGATAGTGGTCCCATTACGGCCCCATTCCTATATCTATAGGCAGCTATAAATATAGCACAAGATCCTGAATATCAATCAAGGATCTCCATATGTACCATCAACTTAACTACTCATAGTTATGTTATAAATGACACAGTCACGTGCTGTTTGATATACATTTTATTTTAAACCCCCTTTTTTTATTCATTGGTTATTTATAAAGTATTTTAACTAAATCATTATACATTTAGCTGTGACAGAGTGCTTGCATACTAGGTTTCTTTTTCTCTATTATACATTCATGTTCCTACCTAGTTAGCACCTCACCGTGGTTAATTGCTCAGCTGTGCGGGTGTTCTCTGTATGTGTAGCCGAATTCTCTCATCCTCAGAAAGGGGCTTAGGGTACAGCCGTCACAATGATGTATTTCTTTTTGAGGAGCATCACGCAAAATGCCAGTAGCTGAGGCTGCAAAGCCGTGCACAAGGCTGCCAAACCCTTGGAGGAGAAGGAGAAAGTGGAGGGCCCAGCCACTGCTCCCACTGCACCCACTGTGTTTGCTCCAGCTGCATCCAATGCTGCTGCTCCAGCTGCACACGCCGCAGCTGCTGCACCATCAGCTGCCCATGAAGGAACTCCTGCTGATCCTTGCCTCACTCCAGCAGCCCTGTCTGAGAGATCCCTAATAGACAATCAGCAGGACATGCTGGAAACACAGACATCTGGCTACTACAACTTTCTAGCCCAGCTTGGATCTATTGAGGCCACGACATGGCAGGTGAAAGAAAACTTCTGTCATAGGGCGCAAGCAGGCAACCACCGCCACTACGTCAGCGTCCATGCGGCAGCAGACAATTGCCATGCTAAATGGCCTGGTGCAGATTGTGTCAGCCCTCAATGGGCTAACGTGGGTGATACAGCAGGGGCTGGAAGCATAAAAAGCACCCTCCATGCTCTGTACACCTGGGGCCTCCAGTGACCAGTTGGCAACATCAGGAGTCTCACTTTGCTGCCATCACCACCTCCTCCTCCATCCTCTATGGAGTTGGCCACTCCAAGTACAGAGGCTGTGCCTATATTGAGGTGTGGCAAACCTTACACAGATCTCACACTTGTCCAAGTGAGCTTACAAGCTTGGCTGGCAAGAGGAGGAGCTGAACTTTCAATGTTTATGTTTTATTTTGTATATATATTTTTTTTGCAGGCTATATCCTGAAATAAAGCAATGATAATCAGGGTCTGGATATGAGTAACGGTAGCTTTAGAAGGTCCTAAATATTGTAGCATTATTCCCATGTGCTAACAGTAACGGAGGTCTGAAGATCTCACTTGTTGGGTAAACTGCTCATGACCATATGATTTCCATATGAGTAAGCCATACGTTAGCAATCTGTTATTTTTCAGGTGAATGCGAGGACATCGTAATGCTAAGCACCTTTGGGGATATCAGTTATGACTTAGTGTACTGCTTACCTAATTTAGCGCATCAATAAATATTTAACTGCCTTCTGTGGATCTACCCCAAAGTTTCCTGGAGAGTCTTCATAAGAAATCTGTTGGTTTAAAGTGTGAGCACCTTCACTGGTGTTTTGGTTCTAAAAATGTATCATGTTTTAATTTTAGTTTTTCTAAAACTTCATTTGTTTGGTTTTGAATTAAAACAAATTAATTGAAAAAAGAAAAATAGTCAAACTTTTAACTTTTTACATAGGTTTGCAAATTATTTTTTTTACCATTTTATTAAAAAACAAAACAAAAAAAAATGAAGAATTGAAAAACGGATCCAAGGATGGCCCTTTCTTTGATTTTTTTCCAAGTTTGATTTAGAGTTTAAATTAAACTTCACATTTTCAACTCAGAGTTTGAATTGAATGCCTAAGGCTACGACCCCAGAGTTACCAGCAGTTGAAAGCGGCATTGTGCGGTCTGTAGGGGAGCGATGGGATGCATTGGGGGGGCGGGCCATGACGGGGGGCGCCGCCATGACAAGCATATCTGGCCTTCCATTGGCTGAGCGACGACCATGTGATCGTGGCACGGAAGACAAAATTCTTGTCTTCCCTGCCAGCATATGCGTCATCGCGCTTTGTGTGCCCACACACGGCCACTGGGGACTGCCCCATAGAGGGCCGTGATGTGGGGCACGCACACTGTAGCGTGCGCCGCAGCAGCCACTGTGGACCTGGCCTAAACTTAGGAAGTTCAAATTTCGAAACTGTGAATATGCCCATCTTTATTTCTTTATTTGCCAGGTGGAGGCACTGTGCTATTCAAATATTTGAAAGCGATAACCGCCCGCCGGAACACAAAAAGCCACTAAACATCTGCCGCTAGCTGACTCAGCACCCCCCCCCAACCACCATACTGTAAGATCAGGTTCCATACAAGTGCTGTGCCAAGGGAAATAAGCCCTTGCATATACCCAGATATCTTAGGTAGGGGTTACATTTTAAAGGCACTGCTGAGATTTCTGTAGTGTTGCTGTCCCCTGTTCATCAGACAATTCTCAGTTAATCCCGTAAAGAGGAGCGATCTGTTTTTTTACCCAGCTTTATATCCGTTTCATGTTATTTATATTTACTCCACCTAAGAATGATCCAAACAGATTCCTCTCGGTGTAGTGGGGAAAGAGTACCCCCTAACCTTTCTTTTGTACCTACTGGAGTAGCAGAAGACACTGATGATACCCCAAATTTTGAAACTCAGAAATTGTTAGGAAAAATGTACTTACAAGGAAACATCAGAAACTGAACATCCTTGTGGAGTGTAGCAACAGTGTGAATCCATGGGAGGTTTCAACTCACCTGGGATCCTCCCAGGAATTTGATACGGAAGCTGTTTCTGCTCAGGTACATCTTTGAGGCAGTCCGGGAGGCACTCTTCAGTTTTTGTTTTTATATATACAGTATACATACAGTATACATACTAGTACTCAGTGGTGGGATTGACATTTTTAATAACCGGTTCCTACCTTGGTGGTGGGCGGCGTCTACCAGCATCTTTTCCCGGCATATCTTCTCAAAATGGCTACCCGCGTCACATGGCACCGCGATGCCATGACAACGCGACACCGTGTAACGTTGTGACGTCAGTAGTATTTACACTATAATTCAATTGGTATTAACTAATGGAGTGGTGGGTGGCTGGGGAGTGGGAAGGAGGCTATAGCAGCAGATAATTTGAGTTTGTGCAACCTAGGCAAGCAAGCTTAACATATCTAACAATTTAAAATGTCTAATATCAGATTGAGCGGTTTTAAGAAACGCTTGGCAAGTAGACATGCAGGAGCAAGAAGAAGAGGAAGTTGTTGGTGGTGAAGATGATAAAGTTAAATCAGGGAAATCAGTGGAAGGTGATACTGCTGGTGTTACTGTACTACTCACAGACAGAACAGTTACAGCAAAAATTATCTGAAGGACATTGTCACTGAAATCCATTCCCAATACAACTGCAGAAGCCTCCCCACCCCTGCCCCCCCTTGCCTAGACAATTGACCTCTATTTTTTAAGAGATTTAAAGTTCAAGTCAGCCTACAGCTGGTACTAAAATTGATAGGCAGATTGACAATGAAAACTAGTCAGTTCCAGGGGAGAAAACAGTACCACAACTGCCTGCTGCTGTTACTGCTGCCATTGCTACTAAGTAATCTGCAAAAGACACATTATTCTTGTCACATTCATCAGAATTCATAAATGTTGAACCAGTTCTTGCATTGATAGTAAAAGAACTATAAAGAGAGTCAGATGAAGTAGAGGGAGAGTCAAAGGGACAAGATGACTGAGGAACAAGGGACCGGACATGATGCTGATTATCTTCTTAAAAATGAGGAT
Organism: Ascaphus truei; assembly: GCF_040206685.1. Taxonomy (NCBI): domain Eukaryota; kingdom Metazoa; phylum Chordata; class Amphibia; order Anura; family Ascaphidae; genus Ascaphus; species Ascaphus truei. The sequence goes on from NC_134484.1 coordinate 333,268,521, forward strand.
TCTGATGATGATGTTGTAAAACAAGATAATAAAAAATGCACAAATGCGCACCAGGGATTAGTGGAAGGTAATTTATTAAAAATACACAAAAACTGAAGGGATCCAACCCCACCTCAGAACAGCTGTGCAGCTGGACGGCTAAGTACTACCAAGGAGAACACCTAATGGTGACTAAACCCTAAGCTGCACAGTATACAAATACAGTGAAATTTCTATAAAAAACATGAAAGAAAAAAACAAACATGAAAACAACCTATCAACAGATTTGTATAGAAACCGCCATAGGGTTGGGCACTGGCAAGGGGAAACGGACACTCACACTGAGACAGTCAGCAGACTCGCGGTGTCTGCACAGGATCCGGATCTCGGCACCGCGGAGATGATAAAACTGCTGCTGTCTCCTGCAGGCTCCGTCTCAGCTTGCCAGTATACACGCGCAGGATGACCTGTCGTGACCTCTACGCGTTTCGTACCAAGTACTTCGTCAGGAGGTCACGTACAGCGTCATCCGAGCGTATATATAGGCGGCAACTGATTGAATAAACCAGCCCCCTCAGAGAAACACCCTTACTTTGCCTAATTGCTACGCTGATTGAAACACCTTGAAATAAGGTTACTAGGCAACAGGGTGTATAGCAACTCATGTGGGGGATGTGTGCAAGTATAAATTAATCATTGCACTCACCCCTATGAAAAAATACAGGAATATGACCTCTAACAACATGAATAATATACTATGTAAACAAATCATGCTGAAACCTGTATATGAATTAAAGAAAAAAGAACAAATGATTAAATAAAAACAAATAAATATAAAAACATACATGAATGTTAATGCAAATAAATGTTAATAAATTAATTTTATTAAAAAAGGGAATACCTTATCTTAAAAAAGGAGTCAATTCAATTAATTCATTGAAACCATAGGGATGTCTGGTATGCATTTCATAAATCCAAAATTGCTCCTGTTTCAATAAATGATTATCTCTATTTCCCTGTCTACTACCTAGTGATACACTTTCAAGTCCATTAAATTTAATACAACCAGGTTCACTGTTATGCACTTCTTTAAAGTGTTTCAAAAGTGGAGTTAATGGCATACATTTTGCTATTATTTTTGGTATGTTTTTAACATTTCTCAGGTGCTCTAACATGCGCATTTTAAACGGTCTTTTTGTCTTACCAATGTACTGTAAATTACAGCTACACTGTAAGGCATAGACCACATGCGTTGTCTGACAATTAATGAAACTTGTAATATTGTAGACTTTGTTAGTAACTCCTGATGTAACTGTTTTCCCTTGACAGATATGGTTACACGCTTTACACTTTCTGCATTTGTACGTGCCTTTAACTCCTAGGCGAGTTTTAATATCTCCAGATATGATGGCCTCTCTGGAGACTTGACTTGGAGCCAGAATGTGTTTAAGGTTAGGTGCTCGTTTGAACACTATCCCTGGTTTGGACTTTAGTTGGGGACCCAAAATGGGATCAGCTTTTAATATCCCCCAATGTTTTTGCAGAATTTTTCTAACATTGTAATGGGTATCACTAAATTGAGTAATAAATGCTGGGATTTGATTTTGTCTCTTCTCACTCTTTTTATGATGATATTTCATCAAAGATTTCCTAGGAATCCTTTCTAATTTTTTGAGCGAAGAGTTTACTAAATCGCTATCATATTCTTTGTCTAGGAATCTTTTCTTTAAAAAGAAAGATTGTTCTTCATAATCCACAGCCTTAGAATCATTTCTCTTTAACCTGAGAAATTGATTAAAGGGAATATTTTGGACCCATCTCTTATCGTGACAACTAAATGGGTCTAAATATGAATTTACATTTGTAGCCTTAAAATGCGTTTTAGTATGTACAGTTTTGGCCTCAATGTAAATCTCTAAATCGAGATAATGAATGCTTACTGAGCTATTTTCACCACTAAATTTTAAATTAAAATCATTATTGTTCAGATTTGTGACAAACTCAAGATAGGAATCTTCTGTCCCCTCCCACACAATAATAATATCATCGATGTATCTCCTCCACAGCTTAAGCTGCGGAGGAGTACATCTAAAGATCACCAGAGACTCCCACTGTCCCATATACAAATTGGCGAATGACGGGGCAAATGTTGTGCCCATCGCCGTCCCCAAGATTTGCAAAAAATAGAGGGAATCAAACAAAAATAATTGTGACTGAGGATGAACTCAATTGAGGATAAAATGAATTCAACCTGTGTAATGGGAAGTGTTTGTGGGGTCAATAAAAAGTGTCTAATTGCTTCTACCCCTTTTTTGTGAGGGATACTGGTGTATAGTGATTGAACATCTAATGTGGCTAATCTATAATTATCTTCCCAAACGAAACCATCAAACAATTGTAAAACCATAGTGGTATCTTTAAGGTGAGATGGTAGTGAAGTGACCATTGGTTGTAGAAAAAAATCAATATAGGTGGATAAATTAGAGGTGAGGGAATTAATCCCGGAAATAATGGGACGTCCGGGTGGGGAAGTGAGAGATTTGTGTATCTTGGGGATGTAATAAAATATTGGAACAGTGGGAGTTTCCGTGAACAAATATTGATACTCCAACGTAGAAATGATAACAAGTTCCAGAGCTCCATACAAATGTGTTTTAATGAGACTCAAAAATTCCTTTGTGGGGTCCCTCTTTAATGTGACATATGAGATGGGGTCCTGTAAAAGGCGATGAGCTTCCTTAAAATAGTCCTCAGTATTCAAGAGGACTATTCTGCCTCCCTTATCAGCTGACCTTAATACAATGTCAGGATTGGACTTTAGTTGTTTAATACTTTTTTGTTCATCCCAAGTTAGATTGGAATATAATCCTAGTTGTTTTTTCTTACACATATCTCTGAAATCCTGTTCAACCAGTTTTCCAAATAATTCTATATTGTGTCCTCTTGAGGCATACAGTATGGGAAAAATACAGAATTTGGTTTGAAACGAGTATGTGTGTAACTTCCAAAGTTGACAAAGTCAGGGTCACTCTCTTTCAGTAGTGCTTATAGATCTTCAATAATAGCCATCTGATCAACTGTAATATCAATTGCCTCATTGTGAGAAATTTGATCTGATGTAGCCTTATTGCTACTATAATGACGCTGTAAAGTCATTTTTCTTAAATATTTTTGAAGATCAATATAGAGATCAAATTCATTTGATTCTCTAGAAGGGGCTTTACGTTTGCCCCTAATAGAGAATCAAATGAATTTGATCTCTATTTTTGATAAAGGGACGTTATGTCCTGAAACGCGTCAAAGTCACCATGTACTTCATCTTGACCACTGAATAAAATCCTTTTACTTCAACTGGCTGCAGCCCCCATTGTTTGTTGAGCAGTGCACCGTCATTGGACCTCCGGGACCTCCCTCCTTCTTCAATCCTGACATTGTATTAAGGTCAGCTGATAACGGAGGCGGAATAGTCCTCTTGAATACTGAGGACTATTTTAAGGAAGCTCATCGCCTTTTACAGGACCCCATCTCATATGTCACATTAAAGAGGGACCCCACAAAGGAATTTTTGAGTCTCATTAAAACGCATTTGTATGGAGCTCTGGAACTTGGTATCATTTCTACGTTGGAGTATCAATATTTGTTCACGGAAACTCCCACTGTTCCAATATTTTATTACATCCCCAAGATACACAAATCTCTCACTTCCCCACCCGGATGTCCCATTATTTCCGGGATTAATTCCCTCACCTCTAATTTATCCACCTATATTGATTTTTTTCTACAACCAATTGTCACTTCACTACCATCTCACCTTAAAGATACCACTATGGTTTTAAAATTGTTTGATGGTTTCGTTTGGGAAGATAATTATAGATTAGCCACATTAGATGTTCAATCACTATACACCAGTATCCCTCACAAAAAAGGGGTAGAAGCAATTAGACACTTTTTATTGACCCCACAAACACTTCCCATTACACAGGTTGAATTCATTTTATCCTCAATTGAGTTCATCCTCAGTCACAATTATTTTTGTTTGATTCCCTCTATTTTTTGCAAATCTTGGGGACGGCGATGGGCACAACATTTGCCCCGTCATTCGCCAATTTGTATATGGGACAGTGGGAGTCTCTGGTGATATTTAGATGTACTCCTCCGCAGCTTAAGCTGTGGAGGAGATACATCGATGATATTATTATTGTGTGGGAGGGGACAGAAGATTCCTATCTTGAGTTTGTCACAAATCTGAACAATAATGATTTTAATTTAAAATTTAGTGGTGAAAATAGCTCAGTAAGCATTCATTATCTCGATTTAGAGATTTACATTGAGGCCAAAACTGTACATACTAAAACGCATTTTAAGGCTACAAATGTAAATTCATATTTAGACCCATTTAGTTGTCACGATAAGAGATGGGTCCAAAATATTCCCTTTAATCAATTTCTCAGGTTAAAGAGAAATGATTCTAAGGCTGTGGATTATGAAGAACAATCTTTCTTTTTAAAGAAAAGATTCCTAGACAAAGAATATGATAGCGATTTAGTAAACTCTTCGCTCAAAAAATTAGAAAGGATTCCTAGGAAATCTTTGATGAAATATCATCATAAAAAGAGTGAGAAGAGACAAAATCAAATCCCAGCATTTATTACTCAATTTAGTGATACCCATTACAATGTTAGAAAAATTCTGCAAAAACATTGGGGGATATTAAAAGCTGATCCCATTTTGGGTCCCCAACTAAAGTCCAAACCAGGGATAGTGTTCAAACGAGCACCTAACCTTAAACACATTCTGGCTCCAAGTCAAGTCTCCAGAGAGGCCATCATATCTGGAGATATTAAAACTCGCCTAGGAGTTAAAGGCACGTACAAATGCAGAAAGTGTAAAGCGTGTAACCATATCTGTCAAGGGAAAACAGTTACATCAGGAGTTACTAACAATGTCTACAATATTACAAGTTTCATTAATTGTCAGACAACGCATGTGGTCTATGCCTTACAGTGTAGCTGTAATTTACAGTACATTGGTAAGACAAAAAGACCGTTTAAAATGCGCATGTTAGAGCACCTGAGAAATGTTAAAAACATACCAAAAATAATAGCAAAAGGTATGCCATTAACTCCACTTTTGAAACACTTTAAAGAAGTGCATAACAGTGAACCTGGTTGTATTAAATTTAATGGACTTGAAAGTGTATCACTAGGTAGTAGACAGGGAAATAGAGATAATCATTTATTGAAACGGGAGCAATTTTGGATTTATGAAATGCATACCAGACATCCCTATGGTTTCAATGAATTAATTGAATTGACTCCTTTTTTAAGATAAGGTATTCCGTTTTTAATAAAATGAATTTATTAACATTTATTTACATTAACATTCATGTATGTTTTTATATTTATTTATTTTATTTAATCATTTGTTCTTTTTTCTTTTATTCATATACAGGTTTCAGCATGATTTGTTTACATAGTATATTATTCATGTTGTTAGAGGTCATATTCCTGTATTTTTTCATAGGGGTGAGTGCAATGATTAATTTATACTTGCACACATCCCCCACATGAGTTGCTATACACCCTGTTGCCTAGTAACCTTATTTCAAGGTGTTTCAATCAGCGTAGCAATTAGGCAAAGTAAGGGTGTTTCTCTGAGGGGGCTGGTTTATTCAATCAGTTGCCGCCTATATATACGCGCGGATGACGCTGTACGTGACCTCCTGACGAAGTACTTGGTACGAAACGCGTAGAGGTCACGACAGGTCATCCTGCGCGTGTATGCTGGTAAGCTGAGATGGAGCCTGCAGGAGACAGCAGCAGTTTTTTCCATCTCCGCGGTGCCGAGATCCGGATCCTGTGCAGACACCGCGAGTCTGCTGACTGTCTCAGTGTGAGTGTCCGTTTCCCCTTGCCAGTGCCCAACCCTATGGCGGTTTCTATACAAATCTGTTGATAGGTTGTTTTCATGTTTGTTTTTTTCTTTCATGTTTTTTATATAAATTTCACTGTATTTGTATACTGTGCAGCTTACGGTTTAGTCACCATTAGGTGTTCTCCTTGGTAGTACTTAGCCGTCCAGCTGCACAGCTGTTCTGAGGTGGGGTTGGATCCCCTCAGTTTTTGTGTATTTTTAATAAATTACCTTCCACTAATCCCTGGTGCGCATTTGTGCATTTTTTATTATCTTATTTTTCAGGGTGCCTTCCCCCCTTTCTTAGGGGGGTTCACCTAGATTTGAGAGTTTCTGGGGAGACGCTTTATGTACATGCTGCAAAGGGATTATCCACACCATCACACAGCACGAGCGCTGAATATCCTGTTTTTTCTACATTCATGATGTTGTAAAAGACTGATTTTTCAAATGTATTTGGAAAGTGTTAGATGCAGTAGCGATGAATGCAATTGCTTCAGATGCAAGTGATGATACTGTGATCATTGCAAAGGATTGTGAAAATGCATCAATAAGAAAAGGAAAAACTGCAAGCAGTAACATGCCTATATATTCATTATTTTACCAAACAACATAAACATCGACATTAATGTTACCCTCCTCAGTTGTTACAGTCTATACCAGTTCTACATCACTGTGCCCTAGATTTTAGTCCCGGTCAGGATTGTGCCCTCAGGGAGATATGAGGGGTTCATGTCCAGTGGTGTCTCAAGGAGCAAATAAAACAAGGAAACCAAAACAAACCTTGTGGAGGGGTTCTTGTGCTCTAGTCCTTCAGAGCTTCAGGATGAGTATTCCTGGTTCAAAGAGAGACACAGATTCGTGGGAGATCCAGCCTTTTAAACTGTCCTAAAGAGCCAGGTAACAGCTGGTCAATTACCTCAGTAATTGCTGGACTTAGTAGCTAGACATATGTATTTGTTGCATAGCTAATAGACAGGAAAACTGCCCTGTCACATTCCTCACGTTTGTGTGTGGCTGGGACTCCACACCGCTGAAGCCTGACCCTTCACTCCTTGAGAGAGAAAATCGGTATTGGTGTTTTCTTTCCTAAAATCTTGCACAATAATATTTGGAGGGCAATATACCACCTGGCAAACCCAGCGTTGGAATCTTTCATTAAATGTAGTCACGATTCACTGCATGATTCCTCGGTCATGCCCTGATTTAGTATTTCCTGTACCTCTTTCTCTATAACAGCTTTACGGTTTTCAAGCAACCTGAAGGGACAGGACCGTACTTTCACCCTGGTTCTATCACTGTCATATGCAAAACGAAATGTTTCCGTCATGGGAGATCAGAAAAACATCCCTGAATTGTTTAAAGACCTCTAATAAGTCCCCTCTCTGACATCCCACAGGGATCAAAGGGGCTGCCAGTGGAGGCAGTAGACTCAGATCCATTTTATCTTCCACAGTGTGGATGAACAGAGATCTCTGCACCTTCCAGGGTTACATGTAAATGTGTTTACCCTTCCAGGACATTGGTTGAGAGATCTCAAAATTCACGTTTCTCCCATGTGGTGAAGTAACATCAAATGGGTCCTGCTCTTTGGCTAGGAGTTAAGTCTCAGAATTCGGTAAGAGACACATAACTTCTTCCCCAGGTGGCAACACTCTCATGCGAGCAATTTGGTTATAATGTCTCTCTTGATTATCTTCTTGATTATCTTGAGCATGTCTAAGATTCTCCCAATCATGTCTAAACAGATCCTAAGGCCTAACATATATTGCAGGGCATCAATAGAAGGGGACCACTTTTCTTACAGGGACTTCTTGAGGAGAACTAGGGTACCCCATGGTGGCTGGCCATATTGGAGCTCAAATAGAAGAACCCCGTGGAGGCATGGGGGACTTCCCACACTGCAAAAATCCATAATATGTATGTCCTAGAAGTTATAATAGTTACTGTACTCTTGCATTTCTCAATAATTGAGTCACTTATGCAGTGGGAGCGAAGACCCAAGACGGACATACTCATTTATTGTTCTCAAATATATCCCTGTGAAAAACATTCTTTTGAGACTTTTCTTTTTTAATCACTGACCCACTTCCACATGGTTTAGTAGCACTGAGTTATAGATTAATGACTTTGAAGAAGTATTTCAGTAACAATAAATAAATAACACAACCGATGAGAGAGGCTGACAGTCTGAGATAAACGTAACTTTTCTAAGCTTTGCAGATGCATAATTAGCCACAGACTGACTGATACTGACTTGCCATTGTCACTGCCAGTCACTTGTTGTGTTCACCCTCCACCACCATGATTGCAAAAACGTGCAAATAAGGCATTATATTTATAGATTTTATTTTGACCATCTTGTCAGGGCTGACACAAGCCAGCATCTAGACTGCTATGCTAGCCAGTGCCACACAACAACCACCACCAAAACATCTAGCTTGGAAGTGGCAGTTGACACTGCAGACCAGCCAGCAATCAATGTAGCATCTAGGGTGGCCCAATGCTTTTCTTGTTGGATATATGTATGTCCTAAATAACTAGTTACTGTTCCATCACTTAGTAACACACCGATGGGTGGGAGGGTCCACGGACATACTCCTTTTATTTTGTTCTCAAATATATCCCTGTAAAAAAACACTCTTTTGAGTGTTATCTGTCAGACTCATTGACCACGGCCAAATGATCTACAGTAGAAGTATTGAGTTATGATGAATAACTCTGGAGAAAAAGAGTAGCAATAAGTAACACAACTGGTCAGAGGCTGACTTTCAGAGATAAACTTAACATAGCTTTGTGGTTGCAGAATTAGGCATTGCCATGGACTTACACTAAACCCATTGACTTAACACTGTCACTCATGGACAGTGGCTTATTGTGCTTGTCCACAGCACCCCACTACAACCATCCTCAGGGAGAAGGAGTGGCTCAGAAAGTAAAGACACTGACAGTAATCAATGACACTGAGTTTGAATCCTGGTGTCAGCTCCTTGTGACCTTGGTCAAGTCACTATATCTCCCTGTGCATCAGGAACCAAAAACATACATTCTAAGCTCATCTGGGCCAGGATTGTCTGTAAAATTCCTGTGTGCTGCGTACTATACTGAAATTGGGAAGCGCTTAGAGTTCTATTGGGAGAAAGGCGCTATATGAAATAAAGTTATTATCATCATTATCTGATTGTGAAAGATTGAAAATGGCATTATATTTATATTTTTTGTTCTTGTTCGACCATCTTGTGGTGGCCAAAACATGCCAGGCCCAGTACACAAACTGCTTTGCCAACAAGTGCACCACAATTACTGCTGCTCTTGCTATCCTACCTGCAGTGCTAACTGAACCTGCTGAAAAATCCCTGCTCAGTCTCACAGGAGGAGCACCAGCAGAACCCCTTCCCCTCCCCCCATAACTCTCCTTAAAAATATCTATATACAATAAAATGTAATAACCTCCCCCCCCCCCCAAAACAAAAAATCTCTCTCCTGCTGTGCCTATCAATTCCTGCTCCCTACTTACTCACACTAACCCAGATGTTATGCCATTTGCAATTTGCAGAAAGGGAGAGCAGAGTGAAAACAACAGTGGTTTTAGGAGTATTCACTCACAATTTTTACTATTCAATCCACCTAAAATTTGCCTGCAAATCAAATTTTGTTCAAAACACTGCAAAGAATTTGCAGCTCAAATTTTTTTTTCAACTTTCAATTTTTATTTGTGGATATCAGGCATACAAAGTCTCACATCCCATAGGTGTACATTATGGACAATCCACTTTTAACAGTCGTCTAAAACATAAACATAAGACCAACAACACTAATGAGTACAGGACAAGACATACTGAACTCACCAGACTGGGGAGGGGCACAGAGGGTGGGAAGGGGGGGGGGGGATGATCTTGCGATGCTCTAGAGGTGGAGCCTCTCGAGATGGGGGGTGGCATCTCGCCGCGCCTGTTCACACCTATTAGTATTGCGGCCGGAGGGCCCTATCCTATATGTCCCTACATCACTGTCCGATCTGTCCCATCCAAGGAGAACGCATTTGCTATTATTAATGCAAGATTGTAGCGGCATCCACCCCTGGGATGTCTGTTTGAGCTAACCAAGGGTCCCAGACTTTTAGAAATTTAGAGCCAGAGTCGTTGACCCAACTCGTCAACTGTTCCATCTGGCAGACTTGCCAAATTCGATTCCTAATTTTGGGGATGATTGGGATCTCTTTTTGCTTCCACAAAGCTGCGATCTCGCACCGTGTGGCGATCGCAAAGTGCATGACCAGTTTGTGTGTCGCTTTGGACACGCCGTGGGGCCGCCTGCCCACGAGGAACAGCCACGGGTCCAGGGGGATCTCGAAATCGAGAATCCTTTGTAACCATTCTCTAATAGCTTCCCAAATCGGGACCACGTATGGTACCACCGCATTAGGACTTTATATGCGTTCTCCTTCAACGTGACACATATTGAGCTTTTCGCGGCTGCTTGCAATATGAGGTCCCATTCTTCGTCCTCTAAATTATCCCCTAACTCTGTCTCCCACTGTCGCATGTATTTCAGTTGGGGGCTGTCTACCGTGGTTGAACAGACTACCTCCTTGTACATCTGAGATGTCAGTCCCCTCGTGTCCGTAGGGCTCGAACACAGCTGTTCAAAATTAGTTCGTGCGGGACGAACGGGGAATTTATTATAGAATGCTCTGACCTGGAGGAATCTAAATAATTCTGTGTTTGGTAAATTTGATTCATCTTTAAGCATATCGAACGTCTTGATAGATTTCGTTCCCTGTAGATCCTTCAAGCGATTGTACCCTGCCTGCGTCCATTTTATAAATTTATCGCCCAACAGCCCCGGAGCAAAGTCTGGATTTCCCCATAAGGGGGTCATTAGTGTTTGTGGTGATGTTAGTTTAGCTTTAAATTTGGATGTCTCCAAGACCGCCAGCGAGTTCGCCACTGCGTAGAGCGGCGTCCCGATTCCTCTTTTACAATGTTTTGGCAACCAGATCAAATCGTGTAGCGCCACCGGCGCACAACATTCTTGTTCTAGCTCTGTCCATCGTCTTTTTGTGGGGTCCGAGTGCCACTGAACGACTTGGCTTAATTGTGCCACTTTGTAATACGCCATCAAGCAAGGTACCGATAGTCCTCCCTTCTCTACTGGTTTTGTCAGTAGACTTTTTGCGATTCGTGGGCATTTTTTATTCCAAATAAATTGGATGATGTGAGCCTGTAGGGCTTGGATCTCAGACTTAACTAACGGAATTGGTAGGGCCTGAAACAGATATAGCATCTTGGGTAGTAAGTTCATTTTTACACTGTTAATCCTGCCGAACCATGATATCCCATAGCCCGCCCAAACCCTGAGATCCTCCCTCAGCTTCCCCATCATCTTAAGGAAATTTGCTTTGTATAAAGTATTGTAATCCCTGGTGATATATACCCCTAAATATTTGATTGCGGAGGACTGCCACTTAAAATTGAAATTGAGTTCTAATAGTTTTTCCATTGGTTTGGGTAGGTTGATATTGAGCGCCTGTGACTTGGTCTGGTTAATTTTGAACCCCGAGACCATGTTAAAGGTTCCCAAGATCTCAAAGACATTGGGCAGGGATGTAAGCGGCTTTGATAGTGTTAAGATCACATCGTCTGCGTATAACGCAACTTTGTGGTTTTGTTCCCCGTTTTTATTCCTGTTATATTGGGGCTTAACCTGATGTGGGCCGCAAGGGGTTTAATACAGAGGGCGAATAATAATGGTGATAACGGGCAACCCTGCCGGGTCCCGCTCCGTATATTAAATATTTCTGAAGGGAACCCCTGGTGTCTCACTCTCGCTGTAGGTCCTGAGTATAGGGCTAGTATCGCCTCACGGAGGCGCCCTCCAAAACCGAACGCCCCCAGCGTCTCTCGTAGGTAAGGCCAATCAATTCGATCAAATGCCTTTTCGGCATCCAGACTTAACACCATTGACGGAATATTTTTCTTTTTCGCCAGATCGATCAAATCTATTATTCGTCTGGTGTTATCTGCCGCCTGTCTGCCCGTAATAAAACCTACTTGATCCGGGTGTATCAGCCCGGGAAGGACACTACCCACCCTGTTTGCTATTAGTTTGGAGAAAATTTTTATGTCCGAATTAATCAGGGATATTGGCCGGTAGCTCTTGTAGTCTGCCGGGTCCATGCCGGGTTTATGGATCACTGAGATAGACGCCTGGAGCATCTGAGTCAGAAGGGCTCCCCATCTAGTATCCCATTAAATAATTTCAGCAAGTATGGGGCTAGGGTCTTGCAGAATTTTTTGTAGTACAAATTAGAGTAGCCGTCTTGTCCTGGGGCCTTGGCTGGTTTAAGGGACTTAATTACCTCTGTTATTTCTTCCAGGGTGAAATCACCCTGTAGGGCCTCCCTCTCCTCCCTGCCCAGGGTCGATAGTTTTGCCTCGGATAGGAACCTCTCCAAGGTATCTGCTGTTTTTTGGTTGTGGTTAACCTTATCTCCGTCATATAGTGTAGCATAGTACTTTCTGAATGCTTCCACTATCTGTCTAGGATCGGAGGTAAGGTCCCCCCTCTGTGTTTTGATGGCCGCTATACGGAAATTTGGAAGCTTGTTTCGGAGCTTGTTGGCTAGCAAGGTATCTGGCTTGTTGGCTTTCTCGTAAAATCTATGCTTGGACCATGCCAACTCCTTTTCAGCCTGGGAGGATAACACCAGATTAAGGGCCACTTTGGTATCTAACAATTCTTGCCACGTGTTCTGGCTCTTATTAACGGAATGCTGTGCAGTGAGATGTGTTAGCTTCGCCTGCAGACCTTGTATTTTAGATGCTTTCTCTCTTTTCCGTTTACCAGCTATGTTCATGAGAAGTCCTCTGAGAGTAGCCTTATGGGCCTCCCAATGCGTGGCTTGCGACTGAACACTTCCGTCGTTTTCTCTAAAGAATTCCTGTATCCGTTCCCTTATTTCCCGTTCGGTAGCGGGGGCTTTGAGAAGAAGCTCGTTAAGCTTCCAGTTTGCTCTGGGTCTGTCCAGTCCTGCTAATGTGCACCTCAGCTCTATAGATGCGTGATCGGACCACGAGATTTCATGAATCTCTGTGTGGCCGACCACTGGAACCACTCTATTTGATACCAGGAGGTAGTCTATTCGGCTGTATCTGTTGTGGGGGTGCGAATAAAAGGTATATTCGCAGGCAACTGGATGTTGTTCTCTCCATACATCTGTCAGCTGACAGTCGTGGAGGCCGTTACGTATTGTTAGTAGGTCCTGTCTGTGGGCTGTGTTAAGTCGTGTGCATCTGTCCAAGTCAGGGTCTAAGGTGCGGTTTAAGTCTCCCGCGAGGAAGACGCTTCCCTGAGCGGCTTTGTGTAGTTTACCGAAGAACTGTTCAAAAAAAGTGGTGCTTTGCTCACATGGAGCGTAAACGGATGCCAATGTTACCGGTTGACCCTGTATTGTGCCCGTCAAAATTAGGAACCTACCCTCTAGGTCAGTATGTTGTTTGTCTATAGTAAGAGCGAGTCTATTATGCGTGATGATTGCCACTCCTCGTTTTTTTGATATCCGCCGATGCCAGGTAGTATGATCTGTAACTTTTATCTAGAAATTTTAGGTAGTTTGAATGTGAGAAATGTGTTTCCTGTAAGAAGATGATATCTGCTTTCCTACGGTTGTATTCCTTGAATGCGATTCTGCATTTTGTGGGGCTGTTAAACCCTTTCACGTTATGAGAAATCATTACAATATCGCTACTCATCTGTTCTGTACGGTGTGATTACTCTGCGTATCGTTCTGTGTCCGAATCGTTTTCTTGTCGCCACCAGGGTCCGCCGCCGTCTAGCCTCTCGTCGCTCCTCCTCCAATTCTGTGGGATCTGTATCAGAAGGTAAAGGGGGGCTGACACAACCGGGGGGGTGGGAGGGAAACATGTAGACATACATAAAGACAATTGTTTGAACAGTGATCACAGGACTTTGGTACCTGTACCGCAGTCCTGTGATCCCCCCCCTCTCCCCCTCTCTCCTCCTCCCCCCCCTGCCCCCCGCCCCCTTCCCCCCCCCTCCCCCATCCCCCACCTCCCCCATCCCATCCCCCATTTCCCTGTACACCGTTCACTAGGATGCAACCCTGTACTTAGTTAGTGCTCTTGTTAACCTCATATACATAGTATATATAGTGGAGATGTACACCTTTTATATCATTGAATATTAACATTTACAACAGACCAATGTACTTTTTATGTTGCAATTTATGAATGTGCCGGTTTACACAATGTTTACATATTTTTTTTATACGTGTCATACATGTGTTAAAACCTTCTTACAACCAACTGATGGCACATTTTTTTAAGTGTTTTTAATCTTGTTACATCGATGTTAGGAGTATTACCCACCTCACCTGATTTGTTTCAGGTACAGGTGTTCTGTGTTAATGTCTGCCTATATCTTTGTACCTCACAGCTGATGGATCACTCTTTGACGAAGGCCTGAGGGCTGAAACGCGTCAGAGGATCCACCAGCTACACATGTCTGTTTAAATAAACCTTTTTGTAGTCACCACCCTTGTCTACACCCTGTTTTTCTATGGCCGTGCAGCGCTATTTTTCCTGCTTTGCTGGATGATTCCTCCTGCGATCCTAGCCCCTGGGTAAACGGCGGGGGAGATCTGACGCGCTCCCTCCCGGCGTCCCCCCCACCTCCCGTGCCGCCCAACCCTCCCAGGGGACTTTGTCGATGACCTCGAACCTTTTCCAGGTGTGTCCCGACATGGAGCACATGTGGAGATCAGGGCAGGCTCAAACTCCTTCGCCCCTCCCCGCTCAGATAACAGTCTCAAAAACAAAAACGAACAACTTCAACTTTAACTCCAAGCTGCACCGAACCCTCAATCCCGCCCGTTGCCCCCCGTGCCACGCACCCACCGCCTCATAAAGCTGTGGGGGTCTCTTGTCTCTGCTCAATCCCAGCAGCCTCGTCCTGTAGCATACCCAACTCTGCTGAATACCTCTGACCCCTTATAGGCCCTGTGGTCCCACCTACGCGCTAATGGGGGGGTCTGCTCTCTAGGGATAACCTCTGTGACATATCGCTCCTGTGTAACCTCTGTGCTGTGCACTCCTGAAAGAGAGGGTGGATGACTCCCGTCCTCTATTCTTTTGCCTTACCCTCCTTCCAACGTTACTCTGTGCTTCAACCCTTACTTCCGGCTGGCGACATCCCATGGCCTCTCAACCTTGTCCTCCCTCAATGCCTTTCTCTCTTAACTTGCATTTCCCCTCTGACGATATCCTACTCCTTTCTTCCTCACGTGCTATCTTTCTTAACTTGCTTTCACTCCTTAACCGCCCCCAAACCCCTTCCTCTCTATCTGCTTACCTTCCTTAACTTGCTTTCCCTCACCACTGACATCCTCACCTCGTTTTCCCGACCTACTTACTTTTCCTTCCTTAACTTACTGTTCCCTTCTGTCGACATTCTCACCCTTCTGTTACTACATTCTTTCCTTTCTTAACTTGCTTCCCCCTCCTGACAACTTCCGCACACTTTCCTCACTACCTACATTCCTTTCTTAATTTGCTTCTCCCTCTACTCCTTCCTTCCCACTACAATTCCTCCTCTCTATCCTCTGCTATTCTAACCTCTGTTCACTGTGTTCACTTCCACTAACTCTTCCTCCTCTCACTTTCACATCCCCCTACCTTCTCTTGGCTCCACGTCCGCTCCCTCCCTTATCCTCTCTTTACTAAAATAGACCTAATCTATCGGGACCTCTCCCCCCTCATCCCTCCCTTCTTGTTCCCCTCTCTAACAAACTATGCTGTCCAGCGCTTCCTTCTTCCGCTCTCCCTCCCTCCGCTGTCCTCCCGCTACCGTGCAGGTCCATCTCTCTGGTCGTCGGGCTGTGGTCGATCCAGTACTCTGCCTCCTCGCTCCTTCTGTTGGGCCGCTGTATCGTCACCAAGCCGTTGGAGGACGCTGCCGCTGGTTCTCCGGTGCCGCTTGGCTGTATCCGCCGGCTCCGCATCCACTTCCGGGTGCTGCGTCTATAGATGTCCCCCCCGCTTCCGCCTCTCACAAGATGGCCGCTTCCGGATCCGCCCCTTCCGGTGACGTCCTTCCCCGTCTGCCATTTTGGACTAGGCGGACCCTCGGGGAAGACGCATCTGAGGCCGCTCCTCCAGCTTGAGCAGGTTTCCCGCTTGGAGAGCCTTTCCCGCCTACCTGCCTTCCGCATTCTGCGTTCCACGCTGGAGGCCCTCTCGTCGCCATTCTGTCCGCCATGACGAGTCCACGAGGTAGGTGGGATCTTTTTTACAGGGCAAGTTGCAGCGTTGCTTCAGTCGGGCGGAGTTCATTTTGTGGGTCCACGGGCATGGGGGATATGGATACAGAAAGTCCATCGGCGTATTCGCCGGGAGCCGATGCAGCCATGAAAAACTTTAATATGTTAACTGTGCAACTTAGAGTCTTTTGTTAAACAGGATAGTCTTAGTTCAGCGTCAACCTAGGTCGGTTCCTCCCCTGGTCGGGCTCCCCACAGTGGTCCAGGAGGGTCCCGGGGCCGGCTCCTCAGGTTCCTCGGCTGTGGTACTGGGCGTTGCACTTAGCCCAAGTTTCTGGAGGAACCTCGACCCCTCCTCCGGGGATTTCAGCTGTATGGGGCGGCCATTACGAACCACCACGAGGCCAAAGGGAAAGGTCCAGCGGTAGCGGACCGCTTTCTCCCTCAATACCCTCGTGATGGGCCACATACCCCTCCGACGGGCCGGGGTGGTGGGTGATAGATCCTGGAACACCGCGATCTTGGCGCCTTCAAATTCCATGAAGGGTGTATTCCTGGATCGCTGCAGCACCTCCTCCCTGGTTCGGTAGTGGTGTAGGCGCACTATGATGTCTCTTGGCAGTTCGGTAGGTTGTGGGCTGGAGCGGAGTGCCCGGTGGCACCGGTCCATAAGTAACTTATCCTTTGGCGGATTCCCGACACCTTTTCTCCAACTATCTCCCCACGAAGTCTTCACAGTCTCCTATACTTTCAGGGATCCCCCAGAGGCACACATTATTGCGGCGGTCCCTATTTTCGGCGTCCTCTTGCCGATCACGGAGATCATTTATCTGAGTTTGTAGGTCCGCCGTTTTTTTTTGCCTTTTTGGATCACATTCGCGTCCACCCGCACCTCCAGCTCTTGAGTCCGGGTCCCCAGGCCTCCCACCTCTTTAGCCAGGGCTCGTATCTCTGCCTGCAATACGTCTTTTAAATCCTGGTATAGTCGCTCTATATCACACCTTCTGACTGGTAGGAGCCCCTGGTCGCCCGGCTCTCCATCCCCCTCCGATTCGGAGCCCGTGCGGGAGGCGGGGGCCATTGCTGAGGCCGCTCTATGGGATCTCCCCTCTCCGAAGTACTCGGGGAGACCCTTCTTGCCTGGGGTCTTTGATATTTTTTTGGACATCCTGGGGTTAGTGTTCAGCTTTTGGTATATTTTCCGCCTGTTTTACTGATTTTATTCGTCTCTGTGCTTATAAATGTCAGAGTGGGGCACGGAGCTTCAGAGTTATGCTGCCATGCTGTCTGACCTCGTGCATGCGCTCTGCAGCTCGAATTTTAACACATTCGCTCACCTCTACCAACCAACGCTGAGAGTCACCCGGTCATCTAAGCTCTATGCTGCCCCCTGTAAATAAACTTTGCCTGTAACCCACTAATCTTTATTATCATGCCACCTGGGTCTTTAACTTACTATTTTGTAAACTGTGCTTGTATGGACAAGTTTAAAAGCCTGACCTACTCCTCTAACTCCCCCCTGTAGCAACGGCCCTTAATATAATCTCCCCAAAATGTAAGGGGTTGAATTTATACATAAAAACTTACTGTAACTGTGAAGTGAAAATGTAGTGAGTGAAAAGCACTAGTTAAATTGTGTTACAAATATATATATTTCAATTAAGTGTAATAAACAGTGAATAAACAATATACAGTCATACAAACAGGGTTAAAATAACAATAAATCACATAAAGTATATCCATAAGCATCCTAAGAAGTCTAACTGGTTTTCTTCGGAAACCAGAACATGTGATAGAAGTCTTTATGTTTTCTATCAGAATTTAACAGCCATACCAGACTTGAGGAAATTGAGGGGGGATACAGTATGATACTAATCCAGGAATCTCTTCTTAAACTAAGTCACTAAATTAATTACTGAAAACTTCACTCACGTTTTTTGGTCTCTACACCAGTCAAAAAAAAAGGAGAGTAGCTGTCCTCTTGGATAAAAGATCTAATTTCTCCCCCCACAAAACCAAAGACAGATTGTGAGGACGGATATCTCATTGTAGTTGTCAAACTTAACCAACCATATTTAACCACTGTTTTGACATGCCATGAATGAACACCAAGCATGTTTTTTAGTCCTTTAGTCAGAAAATATCACATTATTTTTAGGCGACTTTAACATTGGTTTAGACAAAAATCTAGATATATCTCCTCACCCCAATCCAACAAGAAACCTGTTCATAATTCTAGAACTCCTAATAAGACCTTGAAGGAGTGGTTGGTTTACAAAATCTGGAGACTCAAAAAGTCCACAGACAGACACATGTACAGATGCAGTGGCCATTATTCGAACATTTCACACGTTGTATCTTTTTGCTTACCGGGTCATGGTG
Source organism: Ascaphus truei (assembly GCF_040206685.1). Classification (NCBI taxonomy): domain Eukaryota; kingdom Metazoa; phylum Chordata; class Amphibia; order Anura; family Ascaphidae; genus Ascaphus; species Ascaphus truei. The sequence goes on from NC_134484.1 coordinate 333,287,074, forward strand.
AGTGATTTCTCGAAATATTCTCGAGTTAAGACACAAAATTACTAGTCTTTTGACCGAGTGCAGTAAATAGCCTTTTAGCGTTGTCTGCAATACTGTCGCGAAACTGAAGTGGGCGTCTTTCATTGCCGTACAGTACTTCAAGCGTGTGTAATTGTAATTTGAAGATTCACTTTATGAGTTCATACAGTATACATGGGAAAGAAGTGCTTTCTGAGGCTCGTCAACCAAAAATACAAAAATACAACATCACCTCTTCTGCAGAATGTAAAATATGTTTTCCACGAATGAGTGTTTCTCAAATTGGAACCTTGTTGAAACGCATATGCGTGTCATCACATTTATGCGCTTGCGTGTATGGCAAATTGGAAACTTGTTGAAACACATACTGTATGCGTGTCATCACATTTCTGCGCATGCATGTCCTGATGTTCCTAATGAAATTACTGTACAGTAAGATACAGTGCATTTTCTCACTGAGTCGCTAGATACTATATCTGCTAGACCTGTGTTTCCCAACTCCAGTCCTCAGGGAACCCCAACTGGTCAGGTCTTAAGGATATCCCTGTTCCAGCACAGGTAGTCAAAATGACTGAGCCGCTGATTGACCCACCTGTGCTGGAGCAGGGATATCCTTAAGACCTGACCTGTTGGGGTTCCCTGAGGACTGGAATTGGGAAACACTGTGCAACTACAGAACAGTACTCCTGCTGTTTTATATATTTCAATGCCTTTAGAAATTTAGATATAGTACTACTGTAAGTGTTTAGACCAGTGATTCCAAACTTTTTTTGTTTGGAGGAACCATTTAAGTATTTCGTAAAATTTCGGGGGAACCTCTATCTGGGTGACACATGTTTGACAGGGGTAAATCACAAAATAGACGTGTAAAGCAATAGGGGTAATAAATAATAATTAACTCATACTTTTGAATAAACAATGTGTATATATTTTGTAATGATTTTGGTTTAAACATCACCCCCCCCCCTGCATCTCCCATCACCCCCCACGGATCGATCGATCTCTCTCCCCCTCTTCTCTCCCTGTCCTCTCCCCTCCCTCCTTCTCTTTCCTCTCCCTCCTTCTTTTTCCCCTCCCTCCTTCTCTTTCCCCTCCCTCCTTCTCTTTCCTCTCCCTCCTTCTTTCCTCTCCCTCCTTCTCTCCTCTCCCTCCTTCTCTCCTCTCCCTCCTTCTCTCTCCTCTTCCCTCCTTCTCTCTCCTCTCTCTCTCCTCTCCCTCCTTCTCTCTCCCCTCCCTCTCCTTCTCTCTCCTCTCACTCTCTCCTCCCTCTCCTTCTCTTTCCTCTCCCTCCTTCTTTTTCCTCTCCCTCCTTCTCTCATCTCCCTTCTCTCTCCACTCCCTCCTTCTCACTCTCCTCTCCCTCCTTCTCTCTCCCCTCCCTCTCCTTCTCTCTCCTCTGCCTCTCCATCCTTTTCTCTCCTCTGCCTCTCCCTCTCTCCTTCTCTCCCTATCTCTCTCCCACACAGACTGTGTCACACACACACACACACACACACACACACACACACACACACACACACACACACACACACACACACACACACACACACACACACACACACACACACACACACACACACTGTCACACACACACACACTGTCACACACACACACACACACACACACACACACACACACACACACACACACACACACACACACACACACACACACACACACACACACACACACACACACACACACACACACACACACTGTCACACACAAACACACACACACACACACACAGTCACACAGTGTCACACACACACACACACACACACACACACACACACACACACACACACACACATCAAAGTTTGCAGCAAAAGCAGGCTCTCTCCCTCCCGTAGCTCACATGTAAGGAGAAGCAGAAGCAGCAGAACCACCCACCCCCACCTCCCCCAAAGTGCAGGGCTGATAGAGCACGCTTCGAGGAGGAGAGTGGAGGGGGAGAGCCAGGGGAAGCAGTGAGTGCGGCCGGCCAGGCGGAACCCCTGGGACTGCTCCACGGAGCCCCAGGGTTCCGCGGAGCCCCGGTTGAGAATCACTGGTCTAGACAGTAAAAACATGAACTCACAAAAAAGTATATTTTAAGAATGAACATTTTTATTTGGACAGGATAATAAAGGGAAAAATAATAATAGAACAATGCAACGTCGCCTCTTCTTTAACATTTATAATCTTGTCTTTTCCTTCTTCGTAATGGCTGGTGCTTCTTGGACATCTTGGTCTGTAAAGAAAGAGACAATATTCTATATTATCAATCGCACCGTACATTATGGTTAAAAAATGCCTACATCTTCTCTCAAGCTTTCAGCATGATCTACTGTATTGCAAGAGTCACTGATTAGTTGTAATTGGCCACTCATACAGGACTTAGTCAACCAGTGTGTATTAGTGCTGCTACAGTATACTAAGTGTCAGACATTCAAGTTAGTATTGCCAGAACAATGTTACATTCTAGTGGGAAAATTGTTTCTGTGTATCCTTGGTTAAAAGGAGCTAAAAGGACCATGATACCAGTACAGACCATAATTATTCTGAACTGTATCTTCTGCTTTTTGGGGGGTGGGGGGAGGGGGGGAGAGAAAGCATGCACGGCTTCAGGTACAGCACTTTACATTAGGACTAGAGGTTTACTGTCACGGGAGCTTGTGCAGGGTTATAATATACACCAAATAACTGGGTTGAATTGAATGCGACTAAGATATAATAAAGAAAGTATATTACTTGAAGAAGGTGAACACACAGCATATACAAATAACACACAAGATATATACACTTACCTAGGGTTTTGGGCAATGAAGCAATCAGGATCTGGATTGGCAATTCATTCAGGCATCAGGTAACAAGCATAGCAGCTCGAAGGGGGAAAATCCGGTAGACTCTTGCGGTACCACTCGGTATGCAAACAGCAAGTGCTGCAGATGAATCTCCCAGTCTTTCCCCTCCGCCTCTATAAAGGTCCGAAGCATCTGCTTCAGGGTACCGTTAAACCTCTCACACAATCCGTTAGTCTGGGGATGGTAAGGGGTAGTGTGCCGGTGCTGTATACCGCATGCATCCCAAAGACAGTGTAACTGTTCACTCATAAACTGCGACCCTTGATCGGTTAAGATCTCACTAGGAAAACCTACCCTAGCAAAAATGTTCAGTAACGCTGCCGCTACTGTCCTGGCATCTATGGTGCCAAGCGCTACCGCCTCAGGGTACAGGGTGGCAAAATCCACCACCGTGAGGATGTAGCGCTTTCCTGACCTACTTGGAACCATAAGGAGCCCTACAATATCCATGGCTACTTTCTGGAAGGGTTCCCCTATTACTGGTAGTGGATTCAGGGGTGCCTTCACATGGTGGCCCGCCTTACCTACCCGCTGGCAGGCGTCACAGGAGCAGCAAAAAGTGCCCACATCCTGGGACGTCCCCGGCCAGTAATAACGCTGCAATAGCCGGGCTCTCGTCTTACTGACCCCCTGATGTCCCGCCAGCAGAATAGAGTGAGCTACCTGTAACAATTGCTGTCTATACCCCTGGGGCACAACTAACTGTCGCTTACTGGCCAGTCCCTCCTCTATCCCCTGGATCCTCGCTGCTCTGTACAGGAGTCCCCGGTGCCATAGGCAGTGATCAGCGCCCTCCCCTGTCTGAGACTCGGATGCCCGAAGTCTCATGCCGGCCAGGCTAGGGTCTGAGCGCACTGCCTCCCTAAACTGGGCTCCTAATTCTGGCCACCCCCAGGTCATGTCTATGTCGGGGGAACGGAGCACGGTGAGGGGAAACAGTAAGTCGGTCTGTGGTTGCAACTGAGCCTGGCTTACCTTCCCGGTCTCCTCAGAGACCTCGGCTAACGTTGGTCCCAAATGCAGGGGGACTGGAGCCGCTGCCATCGCCGCCGTCTGGCTCCGGGTGACTGCCGCTACGGCAGCGGGTCTTGGTACCCGATCGTAGGTGCAGGTCATCGGACCCAGATCGTTGCCAAGGAGCACCTCCGCATCCAAACCGGGCAAAACCCCCACCTCCCGCACACCCTGTCCCTCCCCCCAATCCAAAAAGATCCTGGCAATTTGCAGGAATCGCGACTCTCCGTCCGCCACTGTAATCTGCATCCCGGGTCCTGGGAGCCATTCCTCTGGTCGGACCAGGGTTACGGTAGCACCTGAATCCAGCAAGCCGACTGCTTACTGATCACCGACTGTGACCGTCGTGAGGTGTCTGCTCCGGCCATCCGTCTGCTGCATCGCGGCGACGGGATGTTCTTCGCTCTTGGCTGTGGGCACCGACGAGATCAGGGCAGTTGCTTCATGGGACGTCCCGCAGGGAGTTGTTTCCATGACCGGACTGGGATCCGTGGTGGAAGCCACCCGTACTCGGGCTACCGGCTTCGCAGCTGGGGTGCGTTGCCCCTGATGGCGTCCGCCGGAGACAGAGGGCCCCTGATGGGGTCCGCCGGAGACAGAGGCTCTGGGCAATCCGGCTTGATGTGACCGGTGCGGTTGCAGTTGTAGCACCGGCACTCGTGCCGGAGCTCTTCCGACTTCGGTGGACTGATGCCCACAGGCGGCTTCGTAGACTATTGGGGAGTGGTGCAGGCCCCCTTGGCCATGGCCGCCGCCGCTTTGGCCGCTGCCTTGGCAGGCATCAGGGCTCGGCTTGTGATGTAGTCGTCCGTGAGCCTCGCTGCCTCCTGGTGAGTCTTGGGCTTTTTATCGAACACCCAAGCCCTCATGGCCGGAGGACACTGCTGCAAGAGCTGTTCTTGGAACATCAGGTCTAGCAAGACCTGGTAAGTCTTGGCCCCACATCCCTCCACCCATCGGAGCCCGTGCAATGCCATGCGGGTACCGAAAGTCCAGGGGCAGTTTCTCCTCCATCCGGCTGATGAAGTGGCCTTTATAGTTGCTACGAAACTAATTGGAATTATACTTTTATTGATCTACTAGTACCCTTAGTATTCTATCACTTTGCTGGTTGAGCTGACCCTGATCGGTGAGACTGTCCCTCTACCAGCTACTATTAAACGGAGCTTTGGATTTATCTACCTGGATTACGTGGAAGCCTAAAGGGAACCCTCCGCTTCTAAAAGAGCCCAGCATATGAAAGCACAGCCTGATATGACTTCAGATTCCTGACATTGGGTGATCCGCTGCAGCCTTCTCCTGTGTTCTGATACCTGAGTGGTAACAACTGTCATAGTTACAGTTACATGCCTGTTTTACCTTTATCTCATGTACGCAGAACCTTGAATTACTTTTTAATATAAATTGTTCATTCTTACTTCACGATGAGCGTTGTGCGCTGTTTTGTGTTTTGTATTGGTTACCAATTACCTACACCCAATTACCCCTTGCCAGCTCACGGGGGAAGCTAGGTAATACTTGCCCACAGGGGTGGGCATTATTCTAATCCGGGGCCCATTTTCTTAGGCCCACTCCTAAAAGATTGGTGTCTCCTAGACTTTTATTCACTTTGTCTCCTAGACTGCCTTTTGGATCTCTGGTCAGGAAAACCTTTGTCTGTAAGTGTGATTTCTAACACCTACAGAACTACTCAAGCCATGCTCTTCTCCGCCCTAGCATATGCAATCAGGGTGGGGGAGCCTTTGATCAGGGGGTCTGTTGTAGACATATAGTCGCCCCTTGAACATTAACATATTGCAGAGCCAGTATCTTTCGCGGGCTTTTATACCAGACCCAAAAGACAGTACATTTCTTAATATACAAACATATTAAAATAATCCGTTCGGTTGGGCCGAGCTGGCTGGAAATTGCCAGACCCTCATGCCGGAGGGGACTCTCCATGGTGGCCAATTTTCAGCTCGCTGCGACCCACCGTACTGGAGTTACAGAAATACAGTTTAAAGGCACATTTCACAGAAGTGGCTTTTCTCTGCCATTGAAGTCAATGGCAGAAACCCAAACTAAACCATTAACCTGACTCCGACCTGTTGCTCAGAGAGGGTCGGCATTTGCTATGCAGTCATGCCAGAACTATGACTACATGGTGGCCAAATACCGGCCCTCTAGTCCGTACAGAACCAGAGTTATGAACTTCAGGTTTTTACCGTTTTGAACTTAGTGTTTGAAAGCCACGCGGCTTTCTCCACCATTGCAGAAAATGGCGCGACCCTCGTGGCCAGTGCGACCCTTTCTCGCCGCGATTCATTGTCGGACCCGGTTGGGGTCGAGTGAGGGGGTTCCTAGGGTCTAGGGGCAAAAATAATTTTATTCCGGGATGCCCTAGAACTCAAGTTTCCCACGTCAATTGGTCGTGAACATGACCGAGGCCTGATCAAAGCGCTTTTCAAGACATTGTTTCCGCTTTTGCGGTTTTGCGGTCTGGCTGGCTGCCAGCTCGTCTCCGGAGGTCGGCCTCGAGGGATCCCCATTGAAATGCATTACTCCATTCACTTTCAATGGGGAAACGCCGCTCCTCCTCTCGGGCGCCACCTACAGGTCTTCTGCGATATCGGGCCCAAATCGCCGGAATTTCCATAGGATTACATGGGGCTCCAATGGTGACCTATGGAGATGCTGCAAAATGGAGACTGCAAAGGCGGGAAGTGGGACAAAGGGCAATAAACATGTAAATGCAATTAACCCCTTCCCTCCCAACCTGATCCCAGTGTATGTGTTGGTGCAAACACTGAAATGGGGAAAATACACATTTACTGGGGGACACACATTTGGTGCTGAAGCAGGGGCATAAATACAGTACTGAACCTCATTCCAGTTAACCCCTCGCCTCCCATGTGAGGGTAGGGTGTGGCCAACTGGTTGTGTAACCCCTTAAATACCGGGCCAAGCCCCCTCCCCCACTACATTTACATTAGGTTTTGGTGGTTTGGGGGAGAAGGGTCTTGGCATGCATGGATTGGAGCACTGTGTCTTACCTGGCAGTATTGCCGGGAGTTTCCTGCACCAAGGAGGGTTTTTTCCTGCTCATTCTCGTTGCCCAGCTCCAGACATGCAAAAGAGAAAATAAGCATTAAACAATGAAATAATTTTAAACAATCAACTGTCTTTTTTTTAGATTAAAAACATTGGCGGCGCATCTATATTTTTAAATAAATTATAACTAGTAGTCATCAAACAGGTCGGAGGACTTCCAGGGAAGAGCCCTTGTATGCCTCAAAAGGGCATTGATGCTGTCTCTGATGGTTTTCACAAGTTGACTGTTAAAATTACAATAGCGCTTCACTTCTTCCATAATTGTTCTCCTTAAATTTGCAGGAAGACCCATCTTGTGTTTATTGCCTTTATAATTTACATTTTTGGTCCACTCGCTGTACATCTCAAAACTTATGTGGTGTTTAAAGATGAACTGGGCATATTTCTAAGGTAGACCACCACATCTGATCTTGTATTTATCACAGATGCTCGGGTGCAGGTCTCTCAGCATGATGTCTGGGACCAGTACAATCTTGGGTGCTGGAGTGGGTGTGCTTCTGGCAGCGGGCGGGGGTAGATGGTCTGGGAGGATGCTATCCTTCTGTTGTGGCCTTACCGGGGTTGTCACCACCTCCAACAGAAGGGTATGGGTGTATCCTGGAAGTGTGAAGGTCAAATCGAGAGATTGAGAGGGTGCACAAGGGGGGGAGGGGGGTATGCGGTTCCTCCATGGGAGAACAAGCGCCACTAGGTCACCCTCCTGCTCCTGCGTCAGACATACAGGGGCAGAGACTCCAAGCAAAGAATAGAGCCCCGCAATGTTCCTCTGAATCTTATCCAGATGAACACCCATGCATCTATCTATATTCTCCATGCGCTCCAGAATATGATCCGTCTTGGCCTCCATTCTGTCCCTGTATTGCTCTATGGAGTGGTCAGTCATTTCGATACCACTGAAAACATCCAGCATGCAGGCTACAGAGCTAAATCTTGTGCAAGGAGTGCTGGTGTCATCCAGACGAACATCGGTGTGGCTGGGTGCTGGCGGGGGAGAGCAGGGGGCTTCGGGACAAACATCGGCGTGGCTGGTAATGGCAGTGAAAAGTCCTGGATGTCAAATTCGGCTTTGGTGGGTGCTGGATAAGGTGAGCAGGGGATTTCTGGACGAACACAGCGTGGCTGAGTGCTGGCGAAGGTGAGCAGGGGACTTCAGGACGAACATCGGCACTGCTGGTTGATGGCAATGAAAAGTTTGGGTCGTCGAATTCGGCTTCGTGGGTGCAGGGGCACTTCTGGGCCCGGCCAATGAACTTGATCTTGGTCGATTTTGGCCATTTTCTTCTTCATGTACAAAGGGCCAGGCTTCTTTGCCTTGTGAGCCTTCGGAACCTTTTCTTTAGGCACTTGGCTTTGGCTTGGAAACAGCTTCCAACTTTCGCTTTCTCGTGGTCGGCACAGCAGAAGAAAGCAGGTTCCTGCATCCATAGAATCAGGGTTGATCTATGGATGCAGCTGGAAAAATGCAGAGATCAGTGTGTGGGAGGCAATGCAATTTGTGTCACCTTTTATGCACTGTGTCCCTATTTGAATTGTTGGCGGGCATGGACACAAGCTGCAGGTGTTAAAAGTGGGCGTGCTGTATACTAAACTTTTCGAGCAAAGTCCATTACATTATAAATACACCATCACTTCTGTTGATTCAATGCACATTGAATATACATTGAATACACAACGAATACACATTCCTCTGTGCTTGATTTATTTTCTAAAGCAGCGATGCCGAGGAAAAGGATTTCAAAGGATCTCAGCATGAGAATACAGGATATTTTACAGATCCAATGCTGGTTAAGTTACTTCGGGCCTCTGTTTAGCAAAAAGCACTGTCAGCTATCATGCCCATGATAAGGCAAAAAGTGTAAAGTGGAGTTAGAACAGAGTAAGTATTTTTGTTTTCATTCTGTAATTACTGTATTACAGTACTTGTATAAGCTTGTTGCAAATCCAAATGCATTTTTTTGTTTACTTCTTTTCTTAGCAATTAGATTGGAGCCTAAAAATTACTGTACTACTTTTAGACGAAAATATTAAAGGGTTTTTTTTTCTCCTGCTGATTTTATTACTCTAAAAGCGCCTTGCATATTAAAATGCATATTTTTGTTTAGTTATTCTTGGGCCTAACAAATTGTTCTCGTTTTCTTTAAACAGTAGGACAGCAAAGCGTCTTGTGAAATCAGCGAGGCTAATGATGAGCGCTGTGCAGTGAAGACTATTCTAGAGAAGAGTCACAATATCACAGCATCTGAGACCAGCATCAGGTTCATGAGACGCCAATTGGGATGGAAATTGGATGTGTAAAGTAAGTGTCTTACTGTAATAATGTACAGTATATTGCAATAGTATGCAGAGTGACACAATTGGGTTGATACTGCATTATAATTACTGTGCAGTAGTTAGGACAGTACAGCTAAAGTGTTGTACAGTACTGTACTTTAGTTAAAAGTGTGGTTTGCCTGTACAGTCCCTGTAAAATTCTTCCTTATCATTACAGAGCGTATCCTATGCTAAGGGAGGCCAACAAGATATAAAGAGTGGATCAAGCACGTGCATGGATCGAAAGTGGCGAGACTTTTCAGGATGTCATCTTTTCTGATGAGACAACTTAAGTACAGGTACAGTAAGTATAATACAGTAAGTATAGTACAGTAAGTATAGTACATGTAAGTATGGTACTGACAATAACCTGTTTCAATGTTAGCCTTATTTTAAAGGTACTGTAATTCAACGATAACCATTTTATATCTGCTTACTCTCCACATTCTACAGTATATATTATATACAATGAATGCATTATTTGAATTAGACATGTGTGTATTACCTTCTATTTCTAATAATTAATTACAGTTTACAGGTACGGTTAGTTATAGTTACACACTCAAGACCTTCAATTCCCTAATCCTGCAGCCATTTTTTTTCTTTCGCAGGCGATGAAGCACTACAGAAAGGGGGGGAAATCACAAGTTTATTGTACTGTGTGCATAATAACAGTCAATAGTTTGTCTTAATCCCCCCCTCCCTCTCTCAATGACAAAAGAAATCCAGACTCATCCCCCCATGGCCAGGGAAGGTGTGAAGATAAAGTATTGTACTGTAGAATTCCTTTTTACTTGGCTTTGGGAGGCTGAGCGGGTGGGGAAAGGTGCAATGAAGTTAAGCTGTCAATGGCTAAAACAGTCACGAGTGCGCAGCAGGATTGCAGTAGAAAGAAAATCGAGAAATATATTTAAAAAAAAAGATATGTCTTTTTTTCTGACTTGCAATTAACATTGGCAGTGCAGTCATTCTTGAGAAATCACAATGCAGGACTTATCACCCCTGCACATGTGTGTGAAAACGGCAAAGACATTTCTCAGCCAAGTATCAAGGGCTCAAAGAGAATGTGTCTTTTGTTTTTTAACACACGTCTCATGGCCAGGCAGGGGGAGGAGAGTGATTACGTCTTCAGCGCCTTCAGGGACCAAGGTCATTTTACAATGGATCACTGTGCTGTGCAAAGGGGATTCATTTTCCCTCCTGGCGGATACGCGAAGAACTGCACCCAAACAAATCAGAATCCAGGTAATTCAAAGAAATCAACAACGCTAAACACAGGTGTGATTGGTGTGATTGGCCTCGTTAACACTAGCGTTCACCGAGAATAACGAGTGAATCGCGTGGAATATAGTAGACTTTACGAAAACGGCTCAGAGAAATATTTGAATAACGGCCGCTGCATCTGTACTATTAAAATGGGTGACCTAAAAAAAAACTTTTCATATTTAGCTTGTGCAGAGTCTGTAATTTTTCATGACTTGAAACAAAAAAGAATTGTCGGAGGAAAGATTGGTCTGATGAGTCAGAAGTGTTTATTTTCTGCTTGTTCTACCAGCTGAATAATTGGTATTGATTCTATAATTACCCATGCAATGTCTTTCTGTTAAAATGTTTTGTAAAATGAGATAGCATCATTTACCAGTGTTTTGAATGAAAACAGGAAAATACAAGGGAAGAATGTACAGACATAATTCTTCAGCATTTAAAGAACCCATATATATATATATATATATATATATATATATATATATATATATATATATAAAACCACAAAAGCAATATTACCACTCCTCTATGGGGATTTTTAAACATTGTTCTCTGATTGATTAATTCACATTGTCACATATATTGATGTAATAAAGTTTTATTATTTTTGTTTTTATTAAGACCCTGATACAGTATCTCCATGGGAGCTACTGTAATTTCTAAATATTTACCTTAACAGCCATAAACAATCATAGAGTGCATACGTTTGGAGGGTCTTTTTCTTGATCCCTTTGGGATCATTTTCTGCAACCATATATTTTTTCTCTATTGCACCTTGGTTTACCATTACCCTAAGTCAGAGGTGTGCAAAATGGGGGACGCGACCCCCAGGGGGGGCGGGAGATTGTACTGGGGGGCGCGGGCAGTTGCAGAGGCCCCGTGCTCTTCCCCCAGGCATTTAAATTAAATCTTTGGTAGGTTGACAATTTGAGCGGAGCGCTGTGTGTCTCGTGAACATGGAAGAAAAAATATATATAATAGTGCAGATGGTATTAACAAATGAAGTCTCAAAGTATATATGTCTCTGCAATGGTGGTACTCACAATTGACAATGTCAATATAAGACGTATCAGAGACACTTCTCTCTCTGATAGGAGCCCTTTAATGGATTCCCCCTCAGAGTGGTGTCTTGATAGCGTGTCAGGAAGCTTGTTTGCGGTCAGGTTTTAACTCCCAAGATTTATATAGAAGAAAAGAGAGAACGCACAATGGTACAGTATAGTCTAAATAATGTATTAGCAGCAATGAACAAACATATGCGTGATGCACTCACATTTCCAATATGCTATGCGTTCGAGGGAGAGGACAGCTGTAGTAGGAGAGTGCCGGTGTCTCCAGGAGTGGCGGAGCACTTCCGCATGCGTCACGTGTATCCGCGTCACGTCCTGTGACGTCTCGGGTCAGAGCGGAAGAAGCTGCCTTGTGTGTCCATCTCCGTGCCAGCACCTAGCTCCAATGTTCTCCCCAGCTCAGTCACCTCCCATAGCAGATCGATTCTACGCGTTTCGCTGTGGCTTCTTCAGGAATCCGATTCCTGAAGAAGCCACATCGAAACGCGTAGAATCGATCTGCTGTGGGAGGTGACTGAGCTGGGGAGAACATTGGAGCTAGGTGCTGGCACGGAGACGGACACACAAGGCAGCTTCTTCCGCTCTGACCCGAGACGTCACAGGACGTGACGCGGATACACGTGACGCATGCGGAAGTGCTCCGCCACTCCTGGAGACACCGGCACTCTCCTACTACAGCTGTCCTCTCCCTCGAACGCATAGCATATTGGAAATGTGAGTGCATCACGCATATGTTTGTTCATTGCTGCTAATACATTATTTAGACTATACTGTACCATTGTGCGTTCTCTCTTTTCTTCTATATAAATCTTGGGAGTTAAAACCTGACCGCAAACAAGCTTCCTGACACGCTATCAAGACACCACTCTGAGGGGGAATCCATTAAAGGGCTCCTATCAGAGAGAGAAGTGTCTCTGATACGTCTTATATTGACATTGTCAATTGTGAGTACCACCATTGCAGAGACATATATACTTTGAGACTTCATTTGTTAATACCATCTGCACTATTATATATATTTTTTCTTCCATGTTCACGAGACACACAGTGCTCCGCTCAAATTGTCAACCTACCAAAGATCTACCTGGACCTGGACAGTCCGTTTAAAGGGTGTAGAGCTGCTTTTTATTTTTTGTATTTCACATTACTATTATATTCACTTTATATTGGTGGAGGTTATTTATCATATTATATGATATATATTTAAAATTTAAACATCACTGTCACTTGCACTGTATAGACAATATATTTTTTCACTTTAGTTTAAGAAGCGCCCAGTTTTTATTCTTGTTTCTATTTAAATTAAATGCCGGGGGATCGCATGAGGCCCCTGCAACTGTTTACTTACCGGGATTCAGCGTCTGTGTTGCGTCGCCATGGCATTGACGCCGCGGCACCATGTGACCTGACGTCACACGCCCACGCAGCGTCATGTAACGTGGCTGAAGGAAGGCAGGGGGCACAAGAGCCGGGGGCAGAGGGACAGGGGGGCGCAGCACAAAAAGTTTGCGCTCCCCTGCCTTAAGTAATAGGAGAGCAGAATAGAATATATATTTTCTACTTAATATCTTCAAAGATTTCAAATGAGAATCTGGTTATAGATGGGTTACGTTCGACGTCCAGTCGCTCTATACGAGCAACCCCACAGCAAGGGCGCATCCCCCACATCAAGGGCACAGAATCATTTGAATCCTTCCTTCAACAGGCTACCACTCTTCATTCTCTAAACATTCAATTTATTATTCAGTGCATTCAATTTATTCTTTCACATAATTATTTTTTATTTAAGAATCAGTTTTATTTATGTCACGATCATGCTCGCCACAAACCGGGCCCGGGCCGTGGGGCTGAGGTGGGGATATGAAAACACCGGCCTTAAGCCTCGAAGTCGGTTCAGGGTTGCGCAGTCCATAGTCAAACATAGCCAGGTCAGGATTGGAGAAATAGTTAGGTGATGTAATGGTGCTCAAAAGTGCTTGGTCCGTATACAGTACATGAAATGGAAGGGAGCACATACTGGGTATTAAGGCATTAAAGTTGTGAAAGTACTCAGCCTATAAATGGGGCACTAAGGTTACCCTGAAGGTTGGGGTAGGTTGCCAAAAGACACCCTCCCCTACCTCATTGGGTTGGCCCTAGGTGGTGTACTCACGATACTCAGATCCTCCAGAGTCTCCCTTCCAGAGCGTGCTGCTGTATTGGGATGAGAGTCCAAGGAATAGCGAGTGTGCAGCGCACAGCAATCAAGGAAAGAGCAGGTCTTGCAAAAAATCCTTTATTGAGAAGCCATATAAAGAGGGCTGCAACCCTTCAACGCGTTTCATGCTAGTGCACTTTGATAAAGTAAATGTACTTGTATTAGATAAAAGTATAGCATTTAATACATAATAAACAGGTACACTCAGACTTAAAACTGGATCGTAGACTGCATCTGTGTCAACTGCGTAGCAGGAGAAACTCAGCTACTCAGTCCGGACTGCAACTCAGCTCCCCCTGGAACGCAAGTGGAACGCACAGTTACGGTGGCCTCCGTCTGTCAAAATGGTTCCCGAATTAGAGCAACGCGTTTCGCCGTACCAACGGCTTCCTCAGGCTCTTTGTGTTCTACCTTCCACCATGCTCAGGGTTTAAATACCCTCAGACAAGTTCCTTCATGTCCAATTAGTGATCTAATGATGTCCCACAGCTGCTGCACTACCCAGAGTGCGTGCAGAGCTCCGTCATAATGCTCTGCCAATCACAAGACAGGGGCTCCAAACACAACCTATTCTCTACAAATATAGTGTATATACCTCATACTTCTCATACATTGGGAAAAAGCATTCTGCAACTGTGCAGGGGACCTAATTATCCCAGTCTCATTATCTCTAAGCAAGGGCATGGTTTGCTTTAACATCTATTAACCCTATACAGGGTGGGGGTACAAAATGGTAAAATCCCTCACATAAGCATATAATGATGAGCATATAATAATAGTATACACTGGTTTGTGAGCAGCACAAGCCAGGTGTAATGACTTCTGGAGATCCGCCCTGTATGACGTCTTGTGACCACTGAGAGCTGCAAACCAGGAGCAGGTGCATTCCGTAACAGGCGTCTGTTTGGAACAGAGCAGTAAGTGGTGAGAAACCAGACGATGAGAGAGAGGTGGAGATGGATTTGACCCTTCGCCTTACCTTACACCAGAGACGGGAGCGGTCCTTTCACTGCCAAGCCGAGAGCGGGAGCATTCCCTATCGGCGTTGCCTCAAGAATTTTCAAGTGTGGACTTTTATAACAGGTTTCTATTCTATAGTGGCAAGTGTCCACTCTAACCAATGAGCTTGTTTTATTAAGAGTGGTATAGGTTTATCTGTATCAATATGTTTCAATTCTATACCATTCCCACTATTCTATTGTTATGGCACTTATATGTGCACACTCTATGCTATCATACATTTTTATATCTCAGGATTCTGAACTTCAGCCGGTGATAGTGGGGATAAACAGGACAGGTATTCAGATCTGATTCTCTTAATCTTCAGTGCAGCATCTCCATCCAACAAAGCCTATCGTGCATAGGTGCAGCCGCTGCAGGAAACTTCTTTCCCTCCCCCTGAATGACTGCATCCTCAGGCAGGACTAAAATATAACTATTGGTCTTTATTCTGCATACATCAAACAGCATACAGATACGCTCTTCTTGTCCCTGGAGCCAACTCCAGGAGTCTCTCCTTATCTCCCATACTCCCTGGTGGAATATGGGGTAGGTGCTTCCACTCCCTTGCAGGAGAGAAGGCCTGAAACCAGGTCCCTGGCTCAGTACAGAACACACCCCCTGAGGGGAGAGGGTAGAACACACCTCTCTCACTGAGGTGTGAGAGAGAACCTCTAAATTTAGGCTGAAGCCCCTTTTTGTTACCAGGGGAGGGCCCCAGGTCTTAGCCCTGGTTATGGGCAGTACCTAGGCCTTGAGCCCACCCCCCCATTACTACTAGGCAGTTGTTTACTGCAGCAGGAGCAAGGATTAACACTAACACTGCCTGCACTGGTACCAGAACTTATGTGTTAGGCAGAGAAATTTAGTAGGCCAGGGGGTACCTGGCTAAACATACATACATACATAGGGGTTTAAGAGTTTGGAAAGAGTACACAGAAAAACAACCTATACATTTTTATGAGACTCAACCTTTGGCCTGTGCCAGGTCCGAAATTCTTCAAAAGAAAAGTCTAAATGTTATAAACAGACAACCAATTAAGTTATGTCTAGTTAAAGCTAGAAGATAAACTATCAAGAACCAGTTCACAACTTTGTGGTAGATATATGTGGCGGTGAAGAGGTACCCAGGCCAATAATAAAGGTATTATGCCCGGCTGGGTGCCCCAGAGCCATATTGGGGAATTGTAGATTGCCAGCTCTGCAACCCAGTAATGGCAGTAACACTGTTTTTTAAATAAATATCTGTGTGTCTCCCACCAGGTATAAGGTGGCGAGAATAATGTCATTTCTAAATGTAATGTATAACCGTAGCAGTGTTTCCCTGTAAACCTCGCAAAGGAAAAATGGTTTTAAAACCCAGCAGCTCACAGCATAGCAAGTGGCGTGTAGCTAACATCTGCTAGGATGCTCCTATCACCCTGAGATTTGCGGTGAGCACTGGTTGGGTAAAATCATGGAAAAGTTTATAGCGCAATTTTTATAAAGTTATATAAAAAATTGATGAATGAAAGTACCCCTATTTTAATTGTTCCAACAGTATAGGCATAAGGGGATTTTCATTCAGACGGCCAGAACAGAAGAAACACTGAATTTGTAATCACTGTACTTTAGAAATGCATAGCAGGAAATTCCTGCGAGGTAAGTGACGCATATTTAGCCCGGACTTCTAAGGCTGAGTCCCTGCTTGCGCTGTGTGCCCCCATATTTGTTGAGCACTCCAAGCATGAGTGTCGGGTGTCCTGCATGTATGCGCGTGCGTGGGGGAGGGCATTGCAGGTAGTTGAGCGCGCGGGTATGTATAATTTTTTTGTTTACTTAAGTGCCAAGCGCGGGTGAGCGTGTGTGCCCGTAAACGAGTGCCGCACGCACAGCATGAGCGGGGACTTACATATAGCTATATATGTAATTAAACGCCGCAGCCTAAGACACCCAGCTGGCTCAGAGTCAAGATGTCCGAGAGTCAAGAGTCAAGAAAAAGACCGGAGTTAAAAAAGTCCGTGTTTCATCTCACTGAGGAAGCCAAAGGCGAAACGCGTCTGACTAACTTTGGACACTACAGGCCACCGCAGCTGAAAAGGATTAGCTCCACTTGGCTCTAAGACAGCACTGATCCTGGTGCGCATGCTGACTCTGCTTGCTGACGTCAGCTCTTACGCCGAGGCAGACCCCACACCAATAACTGGAGATTCAGGAGACAGGCTTGTGGAGTCTGGGACGCATTCCATTTCAATGCTACATATCGCTGGCCGTTTGTGAGTGTGCAATCTCTTTTTATTTATTGTTTCAAATAAATGGTTTTAAACTATATCCTTGTCCTTATATTTTGAGGCACCATCAGGAACTTTTCCCCATCCCTTTGAGGAGCCACTTTTTGATGTGAGTGTACCTTTTCTTAATAATCCACACAAGTTATATTTTACTCTGACCACCCCTCACTGTGGTTTATTGTTGTTAACGTCTTGTTTCATGTGTCCTGGAACCACGAGTGGAACCAATCGCCGGAGGACCCCTTTTTTTTCGAGATTTGGAGATACCAGCTTTTTAGAGTGGGGCTAAAGAAATGGATCTCTGACTAAAGGAATGCCAACCCCCTGTGGGCGGGTACTATCTTGCTTCCCACAAGAGTTGGCAAAAGGTAATTGGACCCAGGTAATTGTTCTCCAATAGAAAAGACATAAAGACAGGATGCACAACGCACATAGTGAAGCACAGTAAAAAAGATCAATTTTACTAAAAAATTAAAGGTTCTGCGTACATCAATTATATTAAAAACAAGCAGTGGGTTAGTGGGGTGACAGCTCTTCACCGGAACAGATGTAAGACGCAGGATACCAGCAATCGTCATCCAGGACAGCAACCTCTGTGGATCCTTAAGTCAGGGTAACCAGATGTTGGGGACCGGTGGAAAGTCCCGTGAAAACATCCCGTAGTAAGGCACAGAAGCCTCCGTGAGTCTCATAACTGCAGAGCACCGACAGTACGCCGCTCAGACTCGTGGTGCGTCTGCTGATGACGTCACAGGATTCCCCTTCTCATGTAGAGCATAGAGGAAAGTCCACAGAGGCGAACTGCACACAGGGCAGCACGTAACACCCAAAGCGGCAAGCGGTGATGCAGGGGATAGGGAGGCACAGACAAAGAATATACTTGGCTACAGTATGGGTCAGACAGATGAGCATGCAAACCTTCCAACGCGTTTCGTAACTCAAAGTTACTTCTTCAGGGATACAAAACAACTGAAGGAGTACACATAGTTATATACCCAGCAGCCCCCAATCTGTGATTAGGGTTTCAAATTACAGCGCAAATCAATGACAGTGCACATAAATGCTCATCAGTAGTCTGCAAACAAGGTGCGCAGTAAAAGAAACAGAACGTCTAAAACATACATAATGAAATAAAAAAACACATAGTACATATGCGGAAAATTTCAAAAAGAGAAGAAGCCACAATTAAAAAAGAGGCAGGTATAATGATAACACATGCAAAGAGAGCCTTAAATGTATAGTTGAATAAAGATCAGTACAAGGACCAAATGTCTATATCTTCATTTAACCCCTTAGGGGTCAAGGAGCCGAGTTTATAGATCCAGAAGGTTTCTTGGTAGGAGAGGTTTTTTATTCTATCACCTCCCCTCCTATCCTTTGGGACTACTTTAATGCCCTTAAACGTCAATTTTGAGGGATCTTTATTGTGATGAATTGCATAATGGTGTGATAGACTATGTTTTTCATAACCATTTTTTATATTTCTAATATGTTCCTGTATACGGATCTTTAAACACCTCTTCGTGCAGCCTACATATTGGAGACCACACTCATAGTTGACCAAGTAAACAAAATGGGTTGTATTACAGTTAATAAATGAATCGATGGCGAAGCTCTCACCATTCACAAATGACTTAAATGTTTTCCTCTCAGGGTGTAGGTGCTTAGAAATCGAGCACCTCCCACACTGGAAATTACCAACAGGTTTATCGCTAATCCAGGAATTCGGGTTAAATCTAGCCCGAACAAGGCCCACATCACTAGGAGCTAGTGTGTTTTTAAGATTTTTTGCCCTCCTATAGATGAATTTCGGAGCCTCTGGAAGGCGATCACCTAAAACTGGGTCGTTACACAAAATGGCCCAATGTTGTTGAACAATTTTTTCAATTTCCTTATTAACTGAATTAAAGGTTGTAATGAAAGGTACCTCAATCAAATTGCTCAGATCATTTCATCGTTCCTTAGTTTTGGGAACTAACATAGTTTGCCTATCCATACGTCTAACTACATCAAGGTCTTTAAGCAGGCTAACACTCGAATAACCTCTTTCAAGAAATGTATCAAGAAGGAGTTGAGCCTGATCCTCAAAGTCCTGTTCCCCACTACAATTACGCTTGATCCTAATGAATTGGCCTCTAGGTATATTAGTAATCCATGATTTTTTATGGTTACTATTAGCCATTAACAGATTATTAGCATCAATTTCTTTAAAGAACACTTTAGTGGAGATGTTACCACTTTCCAGTGCTGTCAGTTTTAGATCTAAAAAATTGATACTAGTAGGATCTGAAGTGTGTGTGTGAAGATTAAATTCTTATCATTAGTATTCAAATAGGTAAGAAAAGAGCTTATGGAAGAATCATCCCCCTCCCAGATGCAAAGGATGTCGTCAATATAGCGATTGCGATTTGGGCTCTATCCCTAACATTGGGCTCAGGCATTGGAGAACAATTGAAATGGACAAAAAGGGATGATCAGTGCGCAACTAAAACATGGTAAAACACACAGTGCTATAGGATGCAGTGAAGCGTGATAATAAACAATATTTTGACCTTGTGAGCGAAGTCACTAAAGTGGCATCTGCAGCCTTTCTTGAGGGGTGGCTCGACACCCCTAGAACTGGAGAAAAGACATAAAGACAGGGTGCACAACGCACATCGTGAAGCACAGTAAAAAAGATAAATTTTACTAAAAAGTTAAACGTTCTGCGTACATCAATTATATTAAAAACAAGCAGTGGGTTAGTGGGGTTACCACACAGAGGGCTGGAGTCAAGCTCTTCACCGGAACAGATGTAAGACGCAGGATACCAGCAATCGTCATCCAGGACAGCAACCTCCGTGGATCCTTAAGTCAGGGTAACCAGATGTTGGGAACCTGTGGAAAGTCCCGTGAAAACGTCCCGTAGTAAGGCACAGAAGCCTCCGTGAGTCTCACAACTGCAGAGCACCGACAGTACGCCGCTCAGACTCGTGGTTCGCCTGCTGATGACGTCACAGGATTCCCCTTCTCATGTAGAGCATAGAGGAAAGTCCACAGAGGCGAACTGCACACAGGGCAGCACGTAACACCCAAAGCGGCAAGCGGTGATGCAGGGGATAGGGAGGCACAGACAAAGAATATACTTGGCTACAGTATGGGTCAGACAGATGAGCATGCAAACCTTCCAACGCGTTTCGTAACTCAAAGTTACTTCTTCAGGGATACAAAACAACTGAAGGAGTACACATAGTTATATACCCAGCAGCCCCCAATCTGTGATTAGGGTTTCAAATTACAGCGCAAATCAATGACAGTGCACATAAATGCTCATCAGTAGTCTGCAAACAAGGTGCGCAGTAAAAGAAACAGAACGTCTAAAACATACATAATGAAATAAAAAAACACATAGTACATATGCGGAAAATTTCAAAAAGAGAAGAAGCCACAATTAAAAAAGAGGCAGGTATAATGATAACACATGCAAAGAGAGCCTTAAATGTATAGTTGAATAAAGATCAGTACAAGGACCAAATGTCTATATCTTCATTTAACCCCTTAGGGGTCAAGGAGCCGAGTTTATAGATCCAGAAGGTTTCTTGGTAGGAGAGGTTTTTTATTCTATCACCTCCCCTCCTATCCTTTGGGACTACTTTAATGCCCTTAAACGTCAATTTTGAGGGATCTTTATTGTGATGAATTGCATAATGGTGTGATAGACTATGTTTTTCATAACCATTTTTTATATTTCTAATATGTTCCTGTATACGGATCTTTAAACACCTCTTCGTGCAGCCTACATATTGGAGACCACACTCATAGTTGACCAAGTAAACAAAATGGGTTGTATTACAGTTAATAAATGAATCGATGGCGAAGCTCTCACCATTCACAAATGACTTAAATGTTTTCCTCTCAGGGTGTAGGTGCTTAGAAATCGAGCACCTCCCACACTGGAAATTACCAACAGGTTTATCGCTAATCCAGGAATTCGGGTTAAATCTAGCCCGAACAAGGCCCACATCACTAGGAGCTAGTGTGTTTTTAAGATTTTTTGCCCTCCTATAGATGAATTTCGGAGCCTCTGGAAGGCGATCACCTAAAACTGGGTCGTTACACAAAATGGCCCAATGTTGTTGAACAATTTTTTCAATTTCCTTATTAACTGAATTAAAGGTTGTAATGAAAGGTACCTCAATCAAATTGCTCAGATCATTTCATCGTTCCTTAGTTTTGGGAACTAACATAGTTTGCCTATCCATACGTCTAACTACATCAAGGTCTTTAAGCAGGCTAACACTCGAATAACCTCTTTCAAGAAATGTATCAAGAAGGAGTTGAGCCTGATCCTCAAAGTCCTGTTCCCCACTACAATTACGCTTGATCCTAATGAATTGGCCTCTAGGTATATTAGTAATCCATGATTTTTTATGGTTACTATTAGCCATTAACAGATTATTAGCATCAATTTCTTTAAAGAACACTTTAGTGGAGATGTTACCACTTTCCAGTGCTGTCAGTTTTAGATCTAAAAAATTGATACTAGTAGGATCTGAAGTGTGTGTGTGAAGATTAAATTCTTATCATTAGTATTCAAATAGGTAAGAAAAGAGCTTATGGAAGAATCATCCCCCTCCCAGATGCAAAGGATGTCGTCAATATAGCGATTGCGATTTGGGCTCTATCCCTAACATTGGGCTCAGGCATTGGAGAACAATTGAAATGGACAAAAAGGGATGATCAGTGCGCAGCTAAAACATGGTAAAACACACAGTGCTATAGGATGCAGTGAAGCGTGATAATAAACAATATTTTGACCTTGTGAGCGAAGTCACTAAAGTGGCATCTGCAGCCTTTCTTGAGGGGTGGCTCGACACCCCTAGAACTGGAGAAAAGACATAAAGACAGGGTGCACAACGCACATCGTGAAGCACAGTAAAAAAGATAAATTTTACTAAAAAGTTAAACGTTCTGCGTACATCAATTATATTAAAAACAAGCAGTGGGTTAGTGGGGTTACCACACAGAGGGCTGGAGTCAAGCTCTTCACCGGAACAGATGTAAGACGCAGGATACCAGCAATCGTCATCCAGGACAGCAACCTCCGTGGATCCTTAAGTCAGGGTAACCAGATGTTGGGAACCTGTGGAAAGTCCCGTGAAAACGTCCCGTAGTAAGGCACAGAAGCCTCCGTGAGTCTCACAACTGCAGAGCACCGACAGTACGCCGCTCAGACTCGTGGTTCGCCTGCTGATGACGTCACAGGATTCCCCTTCTCATGTAGAGCATAGAGGAGAGTCCACAGCGGCGAACGACACACAGGGCAGCACGTAACACCCAAAGCGGCAAGCGGTGATGCAGGGGACAGGGAGGCACAGACCAAGAATGTACTTGGCTACAGTATGGGTCAGACAGATGAGCATGCAAACCTTCCAACGCGTTTCGTAACTCAAAGTTACTTCTTCAGGGATACAAAACAACTGAAGGAGTACACATAGTTATATACCCAGCAGCCCCCAATCAGTGAATAGGGTTTCAAATTACAGCGCAAATCAATGACAGTGCACATAAATGCTCATCAGTAGTCTGCAAACAAGGTGTGCAGTAAAAGAAACAGAACATCTAAAACATACATAATGAAATAAAAAAACACATAGTACATATGCGGAAAATTTCTGAAAGAGAAGAAGCCACAATTAAAAAAGAGGCAGGTATAATGATAACACATGCAAAGAAAGCCTTAAATGTACAGTTGAATAAAGATCAGTACAAGGACCAAATGTCTATATCTTCATTTAACCCCTTAGGGGTCAAGGAGCCGAGTTTATAGATCCAGAAGGTTTCTTGGTAGGAGAGGTTTTTTATTCTATCACCTCCCCTCCTATCCTTTGGGACTACTTTAATGCCCTTAAACGTCAATTTTGAGGTATCCTTATTGTGATGAATTGCATAATGGCGTGATAGACTATGTTTTTCATAACCATTTTTTATATTTCTAATATGTTCCTGTATACGGATCTTTAAACACATCTTCGTGCGGCCTACATATTGGAGACCACACTCATAGTTGACCAAGTAAACAAAATGGGTTGTATTACAGTTAATAAATGAATCGATGGCGAAGCTCTCACCATTCACAAATGACTTAAATGTTTTCCTCTCAGGGTGTAGGTGCTTAGAAATCGAGCACCTCCCACACTGGAAATTACCAACAGGTTTATCGCTAATCCAGGAATTCGGGTTAAATCTAGCCCGAACAAGGCCCACATCACTAGGAGCTAGTGTGTTTTTAAGATTTTTTGCCCTCCTATAGATGAATTTCGGAGCCTCTGGAAGGCGATCACCTAAAACTGGGTCGTTACACAAAATGGCCCAATGTTGTTGAACAATTTTTTCAATTTCCTTATTAACTGAATTAAAGGTTGTAATGAAAGGTACCTCAATCAAATTGCTCAGATCATTTCATCGTTACTGGCTATGCATCTTAACCCTGGCTGTGCTCAAAGCTGTGACTATGCAGCAAGCTCAAGCATATAGGGAACCATGTTAATGGTTTTGAAGCAAAAGGTGGCACTGTGTGCTCATTTGCATGTCATTTCCCAGAATCAATTGCTGCAGTTAAAGTGCTGTGTGCTGGGTGATAATGGTGAAAGGTGGGGTTGCAGACCTGTCTAAGACATGCAAATGAGCATACAGTAATATTTCCATTTGATATATATATATTTTTTATATATATATACGGAAATAGCCGTGTTAGTCCAGTTGCGATAGTGCAGAATAAAAGAGTTCTTCAGTATTAGGTGATACCTTTTTTATTTGGACTAACAATTTATGTCATAGGACAAGCTTTCGAGAGTTTTCCTCTCTTCCTCAGGTCAAGTAATACTGATATACAAAAGTTTCTGTGACTTATACAGGGATTGAAAAAAAATATGAAGAATAAAGAACAGAGAGGCACTGGAGGGGTGTTAAAACAGAGATACGGAAGGTGAGAACAAGGGATGGGGGGGGGGGGGGGGGGCTGTACATCCACAGCAGCACAGAGGGGGAAGAGGATGCTGGGGGGAAGGTATAGGATGGCACAATAGAAGAGAGGACCATTACAACAAATTTTAATAGTGTGTGAGAAACCTTATGTCTGCATTAAGTCCACTTGTTTTTGTGTCAGTCTTATCATTCTGAGCTCAAATGTTTTCCGTTCTTGGGTGCGTTTGAACATTCCATTGAGGATTTTCATTTTTAAATCATTTATGGAACGATCTTGTTGTGAGAAATGATGTCCCACTGGTGAGCAGTATCTTCCTTCTTCGTGATGGAGTATAGAGTGTCTGTTCTTATTCATTCTGTCTTGTGGTTTTTGGCTGGTTCCCCAATGTAGCACCCTTGGTCACATTTGTTGCACTGAATCATATACACTATATTCCTGGATGTGCAGCTGTATGATCCTTTAACATTGAATGTTCCATTGTTGTGACTGGCTGTGGGATCTTGGCATATATGTTTGTAGAGTTTGCAACGTATGTTGTTGCACGGTTGTGTGCCATTATCAGTGTCTTTAAGTTCATTGTCAAGTTTTCTGTTGACTAATTTCTGTTTGAGGTTTGGTGGTTGCCGGAACGCAAGAATGGGAGGTTTGGGAAAGATTTCTTTTAATGTCACATTCTCTTTCAGCATGGGTTGCAGATCTTTGATTATTTTTCGTATTCCCTCTAGGGTAGGGTTGTATAGTATGTGGCCACTATTGGTATGCGTGTGGTAGGTTCTCTCTGTCTGTATTGTAGTAGGTGTTCTCGTGGGGCTTTTAGTGCAGATGTAATAGTTTGGGCAATGGTCTTAGGTTTGTATCCCTTCTGTCTGAACGATTCGGTCAGGGTTGTGAGATGCCTGTTTCTGTCTTCAGTGTCAGAGCATTTGCGGTGGTATCTTATAGCCTGGCTGTGTATGATACCTTGTTTTGTATGAGTGGGATGGAAGCTGGAGTTGTGGAGGAAACGGCATCTGTCTGTTGTTTTCTTGTATACAGATGTGTGTAGTTTGCCATCTTTCAGTGTTACTGTTGTGTCTAGAAAGTTTACTAGGTTTGCAGAGTAATCCATTTTGAGTTTAATTGATGGATGGAATGAGTTCATGGACTCGTGGAATTGTTTTAGGTTTCCTTCACCCCCTGTCCATATTATAAACAGGTCATCAATGTATCTGTAGTATTTGTAGGGTTTGTGGGGGCATGTAGTTAGGAAGCTTTGTTCCAGATTTGCCATGAAAAGATTGGTATATTGCGGTGCCATCTTGGTACCCATTAGTTGTAGGTATATTTCCTTGTTGAAGCTGAAGTAGTTGTGTGTGAGGATTTATTCTATCAGTTTGGTAATTACATCAGCGCTGTATTTCTGATCCAGGGGAGATGTTGTAAGGAATTGCAAACATGCCTCAATACCATCCTTGTGGGGGTGTTGCTGTAAAGGGATTCTACTTCTACACATATATACTGATACTACTCCCTCTATATACTTCTCAGGTCACACTTATGAGTTTCATTATCGTGCTGTATGTGTTGCTATTTAGTATATTTTGTATTTTTCAAGGATCCAATAATTTTTATTATCCACATGTTTGTATTTCACAATACATTTATATATTTGTACTAGCTGAGAGCCCCGGCGTTGCCCGGGATGTTTGTGGTGTGGGTGTGGCATTTGGGTGAGGAGTGGTCAACGCGGCCCATGTGCGGTGGTAGTGCTGCTGTGGCTGTACTGATGGTGATTGTATCGGTGTGCTGATTTGGGAGGGTTTGGTGCTGATGTGGGGGTGCGGATGTGGGTGTGCCGATGGGGGAGGTGCAAAGGTGCCGATGTGTGGGTGCTGATGGTGTTGATGGGGGCTGAGAATGGCGGGGAGCCGAGAATGCCAGTGTGCTGGGGGGGCATGGGATAGCGGGGTGCTGATGTGGTGGTGCTGGGGATAGTGTGTGTGTGTATACACGTGTGTGTGTGTATACATGTGTGTGTAAACACGTGTGTGTGTGTATACGTGTGTGTATACACGTGTGTGTGTGTATACATTATGTGTATGTATACGTGTGTGTGTGTATACGTGTGTGTGTATGTCTACATGTGTGTGTGTGTATGTCTCCATGTGTGTGTGTACGTGTACATGTGTGTGAGTATACGTGTACATATGTGTGTGTACGTGTCTACGTGCGTGTGTGTCTACGTGTGTGTGTGTGTGTGTGTCTATGTGTGTGTGTGTATACGTGTGTCTGTGTGTGTACGTGTGTCCGTGTGTACGTGTGTCTACGTGTGTCTACGTGTCTGTGTGTCTACGTGTGTCTACGTGTGTCTGTGTGTCTACGTGTGTCTGTGTGTCTACGTGTGTCTGTGTGTATACGTGTGTCTGTGTGTATACGTGTGTCTGTGTGTATACGTGTGTGTGTGTGTGTGTATAGGTGTGTGTGTGTGTGTGTCTACGTGTGTGTGTGTGTGTCTGTCTACGTGTGTGTGTCTGTCTACATGTGTGTGTGTGTGTGTCTGTCTACATGTGTGTGTGTCTACATGTGTGTGTGTCTACATGTGTGTGTCTGTCGACGTGTGTGTGTGTGCCTACATGTGTGTGTGTGTGTGCCTACATGTGTGTGTGTGTGTGTGTGCCTACATGTGTGTGTGTGTGTGTGTGTGTGTGCCTACATGTGTGTGTCTACATGTGTGTGTGCCTACATGTGTGTGTGTGTGTGTGTGTGTGCCTACATGTGTGTGTCTACATGTGTGTGTGTGTGTGTGTGTGACTACATGTGTGTGTGTGTGTGTGTGTGTCTACGTGTGTGTGTGTGTGTGTGTGTGTGTGTGTGTGTGTAGCTGAGAGACCCGGCGTTGCCCGTGAGTTAAATTTCCCTCTAGGAGGAGGGGGAGAGCGGACGGAAGGAGAGGGAGAGCGGACGGAAGGAGAGGGAGAGCGGACGGGAGGGCGGACGGAGAGCGGACGGGAGGGCGGACGGAGAGCGGACGGGAGGGCGGACGGAGAGCGGACGGGAGGGCGGACAGAGAGCGGACGGGAGGGCGGACGGAGAGCGGACGGAGAGCGGACGGGAGGGCGGACGGAGAGCTGGCGGGAGGGCGGGCGGACGGAGAGCGGGCGGGAGGGCGGGCGGACGGAAGGGCGGACGGAGAGCGGACGGGAGGGCGGACGGAGAGCGGACGGGAGGGCGGACGGAGAGCGGACGGGAGGGCGGACGGAGAGCGGACGGGAGGGCGGACGGAGAGCGGACGGGAGGAGGAGGAGAGGGGGAGAGCGGACGGGAGGAGGAGGGGGGGGAGAGCGGACGGGAGGAGGAGGATGGGGGGGACAGC
Organism: Ascaphus truei; assembly: GCF_040206685.1. Lineage (NCBI taxonomy): Eukaryota > Metazoa > Chordata > Amphibia > Anura > Ascaphidae > Ascaphus > Ascaphus truei. The sequence continues at coordinate 333,314,473 of NC_134484.1, forward strand.
GGACGGGAGGAGGAGGAGGGGGGGAGAGCGGACGGGAGGAGGAGGAGGGGGGGAGAGCGGACGGGAGGAGGAGGAGGGGGGGAGAGCGGACGGGAGGAGGAGGAGGGGGGGGAGAGCGGACGGGAGGAGGAGGGGGGGGGGAGAGCGGACGGGAGGAGGAGGAGGGGGGGAGAGCGGACGGGAGGAGGGGGGGAGAGCGGACGGGAGGAGGGGGGGAGAGCGGACGGGAGAAGGAGGGGGGGGAGAGCGGACGGGAGGAGGAGGAAGTGGGGGGAGAGCGGACGGGAGGAGGAGGAGGGGGGGGAGAGCGGACGGGAGGAGGAGGGGGGGGGAGAGCGGACGGGAGGAGGAGGGGGGGGGAGAGCGGATGGGAGGAGGAGGGGGGGAGAGCGGACGGGAGGAGGAGGAGGAGGGGGGGGAGAGCGGACAGGAGGAGGGGGGGGAGAGCGGACGGGAGGAGGAGGGGGGGGGAGAGCGGACGGGAGGAGGAGGGGGGGGGGGAGAGCAGACGGGAGGAGGAGGGGGGGGGAGAGCGGACGGGAGGAGGGGGGGAGAGCGGACGGGAGGAGGAGGAGGGGGGGGAGAGCGGACGGGAGGAGGAGGAGGGGGGGAGAGCGGACGGGAGGAGGAGGAGGGGGGGGGAGAGCGGACGGGAGGAGGAGGGGGGGGGGGAGAGCGGACGGGAGGAGGAGGAGGGGGGGAGAGCGGACGGGAGGAGGGGGGGAGAGCGGACGGGAGGAGGGGGGGAGAGCGGACGGGAGAAGGAGGGGGGGGAGAGCGGACGGGAGGAGGAGGAAGGGGGGGGAGAGCGGACGGGAGGAGGAGGAGGGGGGGGAGAGCGGACGGGAGGAGGAGGGGGGGGAGAGCGGACGGGAGGAGGAGGGGGGGGGAGAGCGGATGGGAGGAGGAGGGGGGGAGAGCGGACGGGAGGAGGAGGAGGAGGGGGGGGAGAGCGGACAGGAGGAGGGGGGGGAGAGCGGACGGGAGGAGGAGGGGGGGGAGAGCGGATGGGAGGAGGAGGGGGGGGGGAGAGCAGACGGGAGGAGGAGGGGGGGGGAGAGCGGACGGGAGGAGGGGGGAGAGAGCGGACGGGAGGAGGAGGGGGGGGAGAGCGGGCGGGAGGAGGGGGGGGAGAGCGGGCTGGAGGAGGAGGGGGGGAGAGCGGACGGGAGGAGGAGGGGGGGGGGAGAGCGGACGGGAGGAGGAGGGGGGGGGGAGAGCGGACGGGAGGAGGAGGGGGGAGAGAGCGGACGGGAGGAGGAGGGGGGGGGGAGAGCGGGCGGGAGGAGGAGGGGGGGGAGAGCGGGCGGGAGGAGGAGGGGGGGAGAGCGGGCTGGAGGAGGAGGGGGGGGAGAGCGGACGGGAGGAGGAGGGGGGGAGGGGAGAGCGGACGGGAGGAGGAGGGGGGGGAGGGGAGAGCGGATGGGAGGAGGAGGGGGGGGAGGGGAGAGCGGACGGGAGGAGGAGGGGGGGTGGAGAGCGGACAGGAGGAGGAGGGGGGGGGGAGAGAGCGGACGGGAGGAGGAGGGGGGGAGAGAGCGGACGGGAGGAGGAGGGGGGGAGAGAGCGGACGGGAGGAGGAGGGGGGGGGAAGCGGGCTGGAGGAGGAGGGGGGGAGAGCGGACGGGAGGAGGAGGGGGGGGAGGGGAGAGCGGACGGGAGGAGGAGGGGGGGGAGAGCGGACGGGAGGAGGAGGGGGGGAGAGAGCGGACGGGAGGAGGAGGAGGGGGGGGGGGAGAGCGGACGGGAGGAGGAGGAGGGGGGGGGAGAGCGGGCGGGAGGAGGAGGGGGGGGAGAGCGGGCTGGAGGAGGAGGGGGGGGAGAGCGGACGGGAGGAGGAGGGGGGGGAGGGGAGAGCGGGGGGGAGGAGGAGGGGGGGGAGGGGAGAGCGGGGGGGAGGGGAGAGCGGGGGGGAGGGGAGAGCGGACGGGAGGAGGAGGGGGGGTGGAGAGCGGACGGGAGGAGGAGGGGGGGTGGAGAGCGGACGGGAGGAGGAGGGGGGGGAGAGAGCGGACGGGAGGAGGAGGGGGGGGAGAGAGCGGACGGGAGGAGGAGGGGGGGGGAGAGAGGGGGAGGGAGAGAGCGGACGGGAGGAGGAGGGGGGGGAGAGAGCAGACGGGAGGAAGAGGGGGGGGGAGAGAGCGGACGGGAGGAGGGGGGGGAGAGAGCGGACGGGAGGAGGAGGGGGGGGAGAGAGCGGACGGGAGGAGGAGGGGGGGGAGAGAGCGGACGGGAGGAGGAGGGGGGGGAGAGAGCGGACGGGAGGAGGAGGGGGGGGGGGAGAGAGGGGGGGAGGAGGAGGGGGGGGAGAGAGCAGACGGGAGGAGGAGGGGGGGGGGAGAGAGCGGACGGGAGGAGGAGGGGGGGCAGAGAGCGGACGGGAGGAGGAGGGGGGGAGAGAGCGGACGCGAGGAGGAGGGGGGGGAGAGAGCGGACGGGAGGAGGAGGGGGGGGGAGAGAGCGGACGGGAGGAGGTGTGGGGGAGAGAGCGGACGGGAGGAGGAGGGGGGGAGAGTGGACAGGAGGGGGGTGGGTTGGTTAAAATTTCCTGGTCTCTCCTCTCCACTCCCCCTGTATGTTTCTCCGCTCCCCCCCTCTCTCCCCTCCTGCCCCCCCCATGTGACACAGACACACACACACACACACACACAGTGAGAGACACACACAGTGTCACACACACACAGTGAGACACACACACAGTGAGACACACACACAGTGACACACACACACACCACACACACACACACACACACACACACACACACACACACACACACACACACACACACACACACACACACACACACACACACACACACACACAGTGACACACACACACACACACACGTCACCTCTCCTTCGGGGCGCCGCCATCTTAGGTGCCGCGTGTCCCCCCGCCGGGGAGGGAGGTGAGTGCGGGAGGGAGTAGAGCGGGAGGGAGGTGAGTGCGGGAGGGAGTGGAGCGGGAGGGAGGTGAGTGCGGGAGGGAGTGGAGCAGCTTCCGGCCGCCTCTTAGGTGCCGCGTGTGCCAACCCCCGCCAGGGAGGGAGTGGAGCGGGAGGGAATGGAGCGGCTTCCGGGCGCCTCTTAGGTGGGCGCGTGTCCCCCCGCCTGGGAGGGAGTGGAGCGGGAGGGAATGGAGCGGCTTCCGGGCGCCTCTTAGGTGGGCGCGTGTCCCCCCGCCTGGGAGGGACTGGGAGGGAATGGAGTGGGAGGTGAGTGGAGCGGGAGGGAATGGAGTGAGAGGGAGGTGAGTGGAGCGGGAGTGGAGCGGCTTCCGGGCGCCTCTTAGGTGGGCGCGTGTCCCCCCGCCTGGGAGGGACTGGGAGGGAATGGAGTGGGAGGTGAGTGGAGTGGGAGGGAATGGAGTGAGAGGGAGGTGAGTGGAGCGGGAGGGAGTGGAGCGGCTTCCGGGCGCCGCCGGGGAGGGAGTGGAGCGGGAGGGAATGGAGTGGGAGGGAGGTGAGTGTGATGGGGGGGGGGGGGAGAGGACAGAGAGAGAGTGTGTGTGTGTTTTTTTTTTTTTTTGTGGACCTTTGGCCCGTCACTCCGCCTCAGGCCAATGCGAGGTGTGGGGGGCGGGCCAAGGGGGTGGTGTGAGTGTGTGAGGCCAATGAGAGGTGTGCGGGGGCGGGCGGCCCAAGGGACCAATGAGATTGCCGCTAGGGACACCGGACATCCAGGCAGGCAGGCAAACATACAGTGCTTTCACTAATATAGTATAAGATATATTGCATAAAGAGTGCATCATTTTCAGAACAATGTCTGTGCCATTTTAGTGTGGTACAGTACTTGTGTGTTGATATTATATATCTGGTTCTGTAGATGCACCTCAAACTTAAACACTTTTAGTCTGTTTTTGTGCTTCCAGTAGCGGTTGGTATAGTTTTTCATTATATTAATTTCTGTATTGTGCAGCCACAAGGAAAGTTCTATGCATGCTAAAACCTGAAACGTCTTTAAGATGGTAATAATGACACTGAAATACAGAGGGTATGCCTACAGAAACAATGCCATCCAAAATGTGTTTGATGTGGAGGTAGTGGACAATTTTTTTTCACATTTTCCTTCTGAGATTTATGTACCAATATCTTATTGTGTTTCCTTATACGCTGCCCTTATCACCCTTTTGCAGCCCCTAGCTCGCTTTCTTGATGTCCCTTTTCCATACCTAATGTACAACTTTCACTTATTTTCTTTGAAAGCCTCCTTTTAACCATGCATCTCCATGGACTTAAATGGGATCCCCCTCTGACGCACGTGACTTTAATAGGAAAGCTGTCATACACTCGTCACCACACAAGCTTATTAGCTGTAACCACAAGCAGCCCCACATAGAGAGCAAGGTTTTTTTAAGCAACTTTTAAATAGTAATAAGTTTATTTCATATAGCGCTTTTGTCCCAATCAGACTCAAAGCGCTTCACAATTACAGTACAGTGCGTGGTATGCCACATAGGATTTTTACAGACACAGTCTCTGCCTAGATCATCTTACAATCTATGTTTTTGGTGCCTAAGGCACGGGGAGATAAAGTGACTTTGCCAAAGGTCAACAGGAGCTGACTCCAGGAATTGAACCACGTTCCTGATTCAAACTCAGTGCCATTAATTACAGAGTCAATGTCGTTACTCACTGAGCCGCTCCTTCACTCATCAATATAAGCTGTCTTAAGAAGATATCTGCTTCTTGTGTAAAATGTGGCTCTTCAACACCTTTTTAAAAATCAGATAAGTATGGTTAGATATTTTTTTAAATTAGTGATCAATTGTGTGTATAGTGTCTATGATGTCATAATCAGTCAAGCACATAAACATATGTATCTGGTGTAATTGAATTACCAGACAACATTTCAACATTTATTTTTAACAGGATGCAAACAAGTAAAACTGTTACTTTAACTCGGAGTACCCCAAGACCATCATAGGTCCTATGACGTGCAAAGGACATCATGCTAGAAATTATCGCTTTCTAGGGGGAGATTGTATTCAACGTGATCAGGACAGAACTGGGGCCCCCTCCACTTGCTTTCAACATCCTGGGGCACCTGCCCGCAACCACGCTTGCCACTCGGGTGCCTTCGATCTTCCTGCTCTCAAATGGTTCAAGGTGATTGATCTAAGGAAGCCAGTTACACTGGAGAAAAAAAATGTCTAAAAAGGTGCAGCTCTGCCCACTATGACCTACGTTGAAAGGGAAAAACATGTGACGCCCTATAAAGCAGATTACCAACATTCATTTTCCTCTTTTAGATTTTAATTTCAGAGTTCAAAGCTTGTGGCATTGTTCATGTGGCTACTCCTGCTACTTATTTTCACTTTCTCCAATCTACCAGGCAGCACATACTGTAGCTGCTTTCCATGAACATTTCAAAGGATCTAATAATAATAATAAAACGTCTTATCTTAATTTTCACAGATAAGGTTCTTTAAGGTCCACTAATGTCACTAAGCAAGAGAAGATATATTGATTATATTAAGAAATATTAATTAAAACGAAGCCATATTAAATTAGGCTTAAACTAAAATCCTTTATGAATTAACTAGATTAAAGAAATCATCGACCGGGGAAAAACTTGGTTGGTGAGAGCAGACATGCAGACACTATACACAGTTTTGTGAAGAAATCTTTAAAAACATTAGCATGCAGGGGAAACTGCGCCTTTATAAAATAAAGTGACTTGATACGTGGGACGGTCCTTTTATATTGGGCCATTATTTTAAACGTGAAGAGCACCTTCTTATAAAAACTAGTTGGCCCTACAGACTTCAATGGGGGTCATCCTCATACATATCAGTTATACCCAAAGACTTTCATACGATACTTTTACACACATCAGCTACCCCCAGGAGTGTAAGTACTATTTTTTGGGGCGGGGTACTGTACATACAAAATTAGTGACATCCATACATTACGATAATATAACATTTTTATAATAAAAATGTATAAACCCAAGGGAGGCTGGAGCACCCGCACCCCAGGTTCTAGCCCCCACGGCTGCTCCCTTTTGAGGTCTCAGAAATAAACCTCTTTGACATCACCTCACCGTGTATTTTAATAGTCAAAGGTCTCTCTAATGCAAGCAGATCAGTACTATAGGTTGAAACTATTCTTATATATGTATATATCTATCTGTGTGGTGTGGGACAATTGCTTCTTTGTACAGACAGCAAACCACCTAAACAGGATGAATATGTACTCTAAAAAAGCTAGAACATACATACATAAGCAGTGAGTGTAAGGATAAAGAGAGGAGGGAAGAGATTATGATGGTGGCCAAGGTTACTATGGAAACAGGGGACTTGTTATGATTTGTTCTGGAACAGTTATAACCTGTGACACTGCAAGACAGAGAGAAAGAGTAAGAAAGGTACAGAGATGGGGGGTAGGGGAGACAGGGGTGCAGAGGAGGGGGTAATAAAGGGGAGGACTAGAGAGAGCAGACAGGCACAGAGTGTGGGAAGATAGAGGAAAGGGAGTAACATAGTAGCATATATAGTGGTATGGATACAGAGTGGGGGAGGCCATACAAAGTGCTGGAGATGGGTTTTGGTAAGGCTGTCCCTGTGCTGGAGGATGTGTCAGGGCCCCAGGGGCAGGGTGAGGTGTTTGCAGCTCCAGCACAGCCCGAAACCCCTCCCCATCTGCTGCTCACAGGGAGAGACCCCCAGCCTAAGATAGGTGTGTATTATTGGCTGTCAGTGTCTGTACCCACTGTTGTCACTGGGCCTGCCTTTTCCCCCCTTTGGCACTGGATGTCTTTTTGTGTGTGTGTCCACTGTGTCTGTCTCTGCCCCCCTGTGCTCCATTGTCACTGGGTGTCTTTTTGTGTCCCTGTGTATCTTTTCCTCCACTGTATGGATAGCTATGTCTCTGTTCCCTCCCCCCCCCCCCGCCCCTCCCCCCAGTCCCTGGGTATATGTTTGTACCCCTCCCTCCTGTCCCTGGTTATGTTTGTCCCCCTCCCTCCTGTCCCTGTGTATATGTTTGTCCGCCTCCCCCATGTTCCTGGGTATATGTTTGTGCCCCCCCCCCCCCCCCCCGTGTCCTCGGATGTTCGGCTGTATCCCCTCTCCCCGGGTTATAGAAAGGTGTCTGTATACAGTGTCCATATGGAAAGCATTCAGCGAGAGGTGGCGGGTATAGGATTATGTAGCGCACACAGCAAGGGCGGGATATGTGGCAGGAAGAAAGAAGTCAAGGACAGAAAATGTAATGAGAGAAATAAAGGCAGGTAGCGGAGGGGGCAATCATCAATCAGCAAGGCGGAAAAGGAAATATAGGGGTATGGTTGGAAGAGGATAGGGAGGGATTTGTGTGTCTCTATCCGGGTTAATGGGGGGGGGGGGGAGATACAGACCTGGCACACCCCACCCATCCTGTTTATGAGCCAGCCCTCAGCACGCATGTCATCTGTACAGACCCCAGCAGCAATCTGCATGAAAATGCAAACGCCCTTTACATTTGGCTTTTAATGGTATTAACGGGACATATGCATTAACGCCCACATTCACTAAATGGTGCCCCTCTTAACCCGCATCCAATTAAACTGCTGCTGGGGCGTGCTCAAATGTAGCACTGTTTAGTGAATCTGGGCCTAAAGGCTGCATAACGGGTAAAGGTGTATAACGGTAACTGGTGGCAGCTTCACAGTCACGGGGAGGTGTTACTGCACAAGCAGCAGGCACCCGCAGGCAGGTCTATTTCACTGGTCCAGGCTTGCAGAATACTGACATGTTTGCACACGGAAGGAGGCAGGAGTGAATCTGCCAGCCCTTCCCTGTCCACGTTTAACTCATTCCTTAGCCCAGATCATACAATGCAATAGTGCACTCGGCTCCTCCTCCACATCTGTCTTTGCAGAAACCTCCCCACCCCTTACCCACAGCAGATTAGCTTTATTTACCTCCCCCTCGTTTTTTCAAACTACCTCCCCTATCAGAAGATCTAACCAATGTCCCTCCTACCCATACAGAAGAACCCATCCTCTGTCCCTCCTACTATTATTTCCCCTACCTCCCCTTTTACAGTAAATCCACTCTCAGACCCCGCTTCGCCAAAAGCTTCGCCTGCTTCTTATTATTATAGTCTATCTCCAGCTAGCCCTTGTAGCTGCAGTTCCCCTGCTACCCGTCCTGTGTTCCCCGTTACACATTCAGTCCTATGCAGCAGTCCCTGGTTCTGCCCCCACTTCCTTGTCCTTAATGTGATCTCTCCCTGTGCTGTTATCCCCCTTATCATTCTGCTGCAGACTTTTACCTTCCACCTCCCCATTCCTGCTTATTTCAAGTCCTCTGCCCTGAGCTTTCCCTGCTCATTGAATATCATCTATCAGTTGCTTCTCCCTGTGTCCCTAACTGTAATCATCCTAGGATCAATTACCCCTCTTATCTCGTCCTCACCTCCCTTATCTTGTCTCCACCATCTATCATTAGTATCCTGCTGCAGCTCCTCCCGTTTCATCTTCATCACTATCAACTCCATTTAATCCCAAACCCAATTACCCCAGTGCAGACGTCCAGGGTTCCTCAGCCTGGCCTCTCTCTAGGGTAAGCAGAAATAGGCTGGTTCTGGTCACTTACATTACAGCAACACCTTGCACTGTACTCATATTGAATGCTTTTGTTGTTGTTGCAGGTTTTGGTAACCCCTTTTGTCTTTGTGTCCTGCCTGTCCTCTGCAGGGATCTGTTTTTTTGGTGGTGCTTTACAGTGGTTGGTTTTATGATGCCTGTGCAAACCAGAAATAAGATGAAGGATCCTCCCAGCAGGTCAAAGAATCAAAGGCAGCAAAAACAGCAACTTTCTAATTCATCTTCTTCCTCTCAAGAGGAAGGGGTTGGAGAGACTGAGCCCAGGGGTAGGAAGAGACATGGATCTGGTGGGAGCCACATGCAAGGGTCAGCCTCCGATAATTCCAGAAGCAGGGGCCACAAACATCCCAGAGGTGCAGAGGCCCATCATCCCCTGCTAAGAAGTGGACTGGAGGGCTTTAGTAGGGCTGCTCGCTTAAAGACATGGACCATCTTGCTTCTAGGTAAGAGCCGGCACTTACTTTTATACAGCGCTGTCAATGTACTCTGTGCTTCACACAGCACAAAAATATATGTGCAACTGATCACAGCTCTGAAGTTCTTATATTTAACTTTGTAGAACCTGAAACACAGGGATATAATGTGACTAGTGTGTATAGTGCAGCTGCTGAGTCTCCATTTGGGATCCCCAAATTCAGAAGCTAGTGTCTTAATTTCCAGATTGCTGTGGGTACCCATCCACTGCACTCATTGTATTGAGTAGCAGTGCCAGTAGACACAATGAGAAATCTGCAGACTTGAGAACTCTCTTTGTTTATTTCTGAATGTGTGTGTAATGGGCAAGGTGTGCACTGGAACACAAGGTGTAATTTGGAGACAGTATGAACACATGGAAGAAGAGAACTGGGTATATAAGAGGGCTATGCCAAACTAGGATGGTGCTGAAAAGAAAGCAGTAGTTTCTCAGAAATGTGTAAAACGGATTGTGAAGGGGGTGTAACGCTGACCAAATCTTAGGGCAATACATTTTACTAAGATCCCATATGTGGATATCCGTGTGGGGACCTTGTGTATGTTAATGGCTACACATGAGCGTTTGTACTATGCTAAAAAGTATAGCGAGAATGATTAATAACATACTTCTTTGGTACTGTAGAATTGTAGATGCCTGCAGTGCATATATTCCAGTCAACGTAGAGGTTAACATTAAAGTGAAGGTAGAGGCTATTTACCATGCGAGCTGGGTAAATAAGGCACTTGTTGGCCTTATTAAACTGGTGTTGACAGGAGAATAAATAAAAGACTTGTTCACCCTTACATTAATTTTAACCATTACCCTAAGCAGCAAAGTCCTTATAATCTGTGAGGAAATCATTGTCAGCTAAATAATGGAAAGGGAGGATGTTAAAGATTGGTTGGCAATCGGCAGATGACAACAATTGGTGAGGAGATACTTTCTGAGATGACAAGTATTATACAGGACATATTGTGAAAGCAGCTGCAATCTTTTCTCAAAGAAACTCATTAGAACATTTTTTTTTAATACATAGTGCGTTTATTACACTTTGAAACCAATTTTTAAAAATGAAACTGACAAATTCTGGATAAGAGCTAGATTTTGGGGTCTTATTAAAGATTTCAGCCATTGTGTTTTTGTTTTTTATATGAAATGTTATCCATATTGCTACACTGTATGTGTTGCTGCATTCTTTCTGCAGTTCTGCGTGAGTTTCTGCAAAGGCAATTAAACCGCATTTGCCCTGCTGATACTAGGAAGAACACCTGCAGTTTGAGCAGAGATTGCTGGGCTGCAGGAGCGCGCGGCGAGGGTGCGAACGCTAGCAAGCAGACGTAGCGCCCTGTCTGAGCTAGCCCTAAGGCTGCGCTTATAGTGCCGGTGACAGCGACGCAATGTCGCGGTAAAACAAATGCATTGCCGTCGTCGCGTGCGGTTATAGTAAGCACGGCGCGACGGATTGGTCGCGATCACTGGAAGTCATCTCTATTTGATTTTCCAGCGACCGTCGCATCGTCGTAGCCAGCACTATAAGCGTAGCCTAATTTAGCTAGCCTCTCCTCGTAAATCAGATTATCCATCCATCCCCTTTATTAATTTGGTGGCTCTTCTCTGCACTTTCTCTAGTTCCATAATGTCTTTTCTAAGGAGTGGTACCCAAAATTGTACTAACTATTCAATGTGTGGTCTTACAAATGCTTTATAACGGGGCATAATTATGTTTACTTCCCTTCCATCCATTGCCCGTTTAATGCAAGATAAGATCTTGTTTGCATTTGCAGCTACTGCATGACTTTGGGCACTATTGCTAAGCCTGCTTTCTACAAGCACTCTTAAATCCTTCTTCATCAAGGATTCCCCTAATTTATCTTCATTTCATTTGTAAGTCGCCTTTTTATTCTTGCATCCCAAATGCATAACCTTACATTTATCTGTATTAAACCTCATCTGCCATTTACCTTGTCAAGTTTCCAGTCTCTCCAAGTCCTTCTGAAGAGAAATTACATCCTGCTCTTCTATTACCTTACAGAATTTAGTATCATAAGCAAAGATGAAGCCTTTCCTCTCTATCCCAACCTCAAGGTCATTAAAAACAAAGTTAAAAAGCAGGAGACCCAATACCGATCCCTGAGGCACTCCACTCACAACTTTAGCCCAACCTGAAAAAGTTCAATTTATGACAACTCTCTGTTGTCTATCCTACAACCAGTTTTCAATGCAGGTGCAAATATTTTCTTTATTTTGTACACTAACCTCGTGTGGAACCGTATCAAAAGCCGTTGCAAAATCTAAGTAGACCAGATCAACCTCATTACCCTGGTCTAAATTCCTACTTACCTCCTCAAAGAAACTACACTGGCGACACACTTTATTCGAGCTCGGCTAGTCCCACGAATTCGGGCATACCCGGGTGTATTGAGGTTTGTGACTGTTTTCTGCCCGAGTGCATTGAGTTATTTTCCAGGCAGGGATTGAAGCATTTTATTCCCGCTGGCTGCAATACTGCACAGTATATATATATATATACTGCATTACAATTCATGAATTTATGCCATCTGGTAGACACGCGAAGCATTGCAGCCTATTAAATCCTAATCATTATCATTTAACAGATCAGCCGCCCGTCAGCCAGGCATGAACCCAGGCTGGGAAGGCAAACGCAACGGGGCTTGTCAGAGGTGAGGAGCGGCGCATTCCAGGTATCTGCCAGGTACATACTGGGTATTTGCTCGAATAAAGTGTGTCGGTGCAGTAATAAGGTCTGTAATTCCCCAGTTGTGATTTATCTCCCTTTTTAAATAAAGGCACCACGTCTGCTTTATGCCAATCTTGTGGTACAGAGCCGGTATAAACCTGCTATTTTGAGCCAACAGGCTTTTTTTTTTTTTTAACTTAACTAAAATACTGTGATAAGTTGGAGTGCTAAAAAATACTTTTTTGCGCATCATGAAAAAAGTTCTGTTGTATCTTCTCAAAGCTCTCTTACTCCTTTGCTTATTCAAATATGAAAAAGGGACACAGCGCATAAAGTAACTCGATTTCTTAGGGATTGTTGGCGGAAAAAATGTTTAGGCACTCTTCAACTTTTACAGTATTACTCAAAGGTGCTTTCAGGCCTATTCAAGTTCAAATCATCTTAGGGAGAAGGAGTTGAGTTTGAATCGGGGACGTGGTTCAATTCCGCGTGTCAGCTCCTTTGACCTTGGGCAAGTCACTTTATCTCCCTGTGCCTCAGATACCATTAAAAAAACCATATGTTGTAAGCTCATCTGGCCAGGGACTGTCTGTAAAATTCCTATGGTCTGGTGATAGGTATGGAATGGGTGTCCTTCCTAAGTTCCTACCTGCGCTATAGTACTGAGTTCTTCCTTTTTTTTTTTTGTATATCACGAGAGCTCAATTGCTTGTCGTGACGAAAGAACAAGAATGGGTGACAGACATATGAAGAAAATACTGATCTCGTCTAATTACTACACTCCTTCAATATAATTTTTTTAGCGTATTTTCTCCTGCCTCCGTTATATATATATATATATCTCCACACACACCTTTTGTAAAGCATTGTATACACTGTGGACGCTTTATAAATTTATATTTACAAGCATACACACATACACACCCACTCTTGCATCACAAACATTCAGGGACCATTTAACACCTAAAGTCATGAATCGCATACTGCACAGAGCGAGGGATAGGTTTCATCCACAGATAACATACCAGCCTGTTTTAAAGTAAAACTTCTCTTGCTTTACCCATTGTAACATCGCTCGAAGAGGAGATCAGTGTATCTCGAAAGCTTGCACAAATAAAAGCATTTTGCTAGCCACTGAACGGTAAAGAGGATTTGTTTTTTAATATATATATATATATGTATTAAAAAACAAATCCTCTTTACCGTTATATATACACACATATATATATATACACACACACACACACATATATATATATATATATATATACATACATACATACTTACTTACATACATACACACATACAAAGAAAACAGCAGGCACACAAAACTCAAGCAAAAAACAGATGCTTATCCCATAAAAATAATGTAGAGATAATAATTACCAGAGGGATGTCCGATAATAAGAGACAGCACACTGAGGGTTAAATCCAAAACAAAGTCTGTATAGTAGACAAGAGAGGCATTGCAACCAACGTTTCGGTCACCGTAACGGGACCTTCCTCAGTGTCATGCAATGGTCAAATACCCGTGTGAATCCTTATATACCACCACCCAGTGCAACATAAACAAATCCAACCAATAGCCAAACATCTAATCATTAAAAACAGCTGTCACACATAGCTCATCAAAAAAGCACACCCACCTGCACAAGGAAGATGACCAATCACACAGCTCTATGAAAATAGAATGCCCCCGGCCACACAGGATGACGTGTGCTAATTCCCACGCCAGCGTGTGACACTAGCGTCCCGTCAGTGCCATAGCAACAGCCGGGTAAATAACATAAACAAATACAAGCACCAATGTATCCTGTCTCAAAGGGGACAAATGTGTGCACTGTATATCCAGCATGCGCGGGGACGCAACCACTAGGGGGAGCAGACTGCAGGCATCGTTAATAGCCCACTGCGCAAGCGTAAGAAAAAGATCTGAGAGGCAGGGGTGTGCGCTGAGCAAAAGTGCGCATCACAACAGACATACACATTACCCTCGCCTGCTTCTAACATATCAATGTGTCGACTGCGCATGTGCCCCAGGACTCAAAACTAAAACTATGTTGATGAGAGAACGACCTCTGGTGGCCAAACGTATGTAATCCATGCACAGTCAAATAAAAATAAAGGCAATAGAAACGGGGAAGAAAGAGGGGGAGGGGAGGGGGAGGGAAGGGGGGAAAAAGGAGGGGGGGGAAGAGGGGGGAAAGGAATGAGCAAGAGAAGGAATGAAGGATGGGAGAGGTCAAATAATATGGCAGCTGCAGACAAGTAAACAAACAAAGGAAAAGTGATGTGCACACATACATACATACAGTACATAGACAAATTAGCCAAAAAGCTACTCGCCCAACCAAAAAAGGTACTCACCACCTAGCCCCGCCCCCACTTAAAAGATGCAATAAAATCCTAATAAGAATTAATAGCAACATTCGTTTTTGACACAACAGTTTATTTATTATATTACATTTATACTTTACTACAATTACTCCTTGTTACATAGTTATGTGTGTGTGTAAATGTCAGATGACCTCACTAATCTAGAAAAAAAACATGTGGATGGCTAGTGTGCGTGAGTGTGGGACAGTGTGTGGGAGTGTGTGACTACTCTGGGGGGGTGGGTGACTGGGTGGGTGACTGGGTAGCCAAGAGAGGCACCGCATGTGCCAGCACCCGCTGCTCTAGCGCACCACTCCCACCCTCCCTTCTGCTATGTGGCAGTGCCCAAGAAGGCTAGTAAATGAGAAAATGTAAAGTTTGAAGAATCGCCACATACCTTCCCCCCCGTTCCGTCTTCCAGGGGGACTGGGAGCTCGGTGCGGTGGGACAGGCGGTGTGGTGGGACAGGCGGCTCGGTGCGGTGGGACAGGCGGTGTGGTGGGACAGGCGGCTCGGTGCGGTGGGATAGGCGGTGCGGTGGGACTGGCGGCTCGGTGCGGTGGGACAGGCGGTGCAGTGGGGCAGGCGGCTCGGTGCGGTGGGACAGGCGGTGCGGTGGGGCAGGCGGCTCGGTGCGGTGGGACAGGCGGTGCGGTGGGGCAAGCAGCTCGGTGGGACAGCCTGCTCGGTGGGACAGGCTGCTCGGTGGGACAGGCTGATCGGTGCAGTGGGACAGGCGACTCGGTGCAGTGGGACAGGCGACTCGGTGCAGTGGGACAGGCGACTCGGTGCAGTGGGACAGGCTGCTCGGTGCAGTGGGACAGGCTGCTCGGTGCAGTGGGACAGGCGACTCGGTGCAGTGGGACAGGTGGCTCGGTGCAGTGGGACAGGCTGCTCGGTGCAGTGGGACAGGCGACTCGGTGCTGTGGGACAGGCTGTTCGGTGCAGTGGGACAAGCGGCTCGGTGCTGTGGGACAAGCGGCTCGGTGCTGTGGGACAGGCTGCTCGATGCAGTGGGACAGGCGGCTCGGTGCAGTGGGACAGGCGGCTCGGTGCAATGGGACAGGCGGCTCGTTTTAGTGGGGCAGGCGGCGCGGTGGGACAGACGGCGCGGTGGGACAGGCTGCTCGGTGGGACAGGCTGCTCGGTGGGACAGGCTGCTCGGTGGGACAGGCTGCTCGGTGGGACAGGCTGCTCGGTGGAACAGGCTCCTCTGTGGGACAGGCTGCTCGGTGCAGTGGGACAGGTGGCTCGGTGCAGTGGGACAGGTGGCTCAGTGCAGTGGGACAGGCGGCTCGGTGCAGTGGGACAGGCTGCTCGGTGCAGTGGGACAGGCACTCGATGGTGCAGTGGGACAGGCGCTCAGTGGTGCAGTGGGACAGGCGGAGCTGTTTGAGCACGGGTGCTGTGAGGGAGAAGTCACGCCTTCAGCTTCGGCAGGCGTTGCACCAGTCATGGAGGGGAAGGGGGGGAGGAGGCCATGGCTATCCAGGGGATTGGGTTTTCAAACTTTAGGCTGCAACAGCTCCAAATTGCAGGGAAATAGGTGTAAATAAGCGCATGTTGATTAGGCGGCTATGACGGATCGCCTGCGACCAAAATCCACTAGCCCCTGGCGTGCGGGTGGGTAGATTTGTCGAGCCCTGTATATTATATGTTTGTGAACCCCTTAGGATTTCCACATATTTCAAACCTAAAATGTGGTTAGATCTTAATCTATGTCCTAATGATAGATAAAGATAACCTGATCAAACAAATGTCACAAAAACATGATACTTTTTCAACATTTATTTATTCACAAATGATTCAACATTCAATATCCATGTGTGAAAAAGTATTTGAACTTTTAGATTCAGTACCTGGTGGCACCCCCTTGAGAAGCAATCACTTCAACTAAGCATTTCCTGTAACTGTTGGTCAGTCTCTCATCGGTTTTGAGACATTTTGTCCCCTTCCTCCTTAAAGAACTGTGTCACGATGATACCAACTTTTATCAACACATTTATATTTCTGGGTACTTGATTGAACAGAACAAGTTGCAAAATAAATTGTGATTTATTTCCTTAATAGACAAACACACGACATCTGCAGAATACACTGAAAACAACACTCACTGGGATAAGGGAACAAAATAAATTTTTCTTGGAACGAAAGAAATTGTCCTTTGCTTGCAAGCGCCAGAAATGCAACCTTGGTTGTAAAAGTCCTGTGGCTATGTTGTTATTAACCCCTTCACTCCTGGACTGGTTGCTGCTGGGCTGGAACAAAGTCTTGCTTTTTTACATCATGGATTAAAATTCAGGAATCACACTGGGGATACCTGGGGAGCCACAGTTATAGACTGGCCAAAGCTATCTTTAACATGTGGATCCAATCCCCCTCGTGGGAACAAAACAACCCACAAATAGCCAAGTTAACCACAGTTCATAAGACCGGTCAAAAGGGCTGTCCGGTGGGCAGGGCGCATGGGTCAGGTTGACGCCCATGCCACTTAGCATACCTGGGCTACACCAATTTCTTGGCACCACTAAGTCTGATTTTTGACCCCGAGGGGTCACTAGCCTGACATCTGCTGTGCATTAGTATGTCAGTTTTGTATACATTATGGGTCTGCTGGGTCTTTTCATAACTGACACTCTTTTACACAGGAAGATGCTAATCAGCTCGATCTCTTTGAGGCTCCATCATAGAAATACCGAAGCTCATTCACCCATATCACAACTGTATGCCCACGGAATTCCTGCTTGGATTTACAAGAAATAGCTCCTGCCTTACATTTAAGATCTGGAGTTTTTACCCACTTTATTAAACAACATGTTACGTTTGTGTTATAACTGAACCACTACATGCGCATAAATATAATTTTTACACTGTATTTGCACCTCAAAAATCAGGTTTCTGGGTGCTTTCGTTCTAGAATTAGTATTTCTCATTGAAATGCCGGCTTCTAGACTGCCATCACGTGTCGGTTAGAGGGTATGGCAAGCAATGCATCTTGTCTTTTACCCTCGCAGGCAGGGAATGGCCTGCAAATGGGGAATAAAAATGGCTGGGACAGGGCAACCACAGTAATGCATAGCAAATCAGGTATTAACCCCTTCCTCCCCGTCAAACCTCCCCCACTCAAGACGCAGGGATTGCCCTGACCACCCCATCCGGTGGCTGGGCTGACCTGCCAGCTCTTGAAGTTAGTAAGTCCTGAGGGCTGCCCTGGCGGGAAAGGCCATCAGCATTACCATGCTCACTTCCCTTCTTGTGCTGGATGGTGAAGTTCCACTCCTGTAAGGCAAGACTCCAGCGCAAAAGTTTAGCATTTTCCCCCGACACCCTCTGTAACCAACCCAAAGGATTGTGATCAGTTATTACCGTGAAATGTCTGCCATACAAATAAGGCTGTAACTTCTTTAGAGCCCACACTATGGCCAGACACTCCTTCTCAATGGTGGCATATGCCACCTCTCTGGGCAGCAGCTTGCGGCTTAGATATACTACTGGGTGCTCACTGCTCTCCTCCCCCACTTGGCTGAGTACAGCCCCAATGCCAAAGTCTGAGGCATCAGTCTGCACCAGGAACTTTTTTGCATAGTCTGGAGCGGCAAGTATAGGAGCGCTGGCTAGTGCAGTCTTTAATGCCTGAAACGAGACCTCACAGGCAGGAGACCAGACTACCAGCACAGACTGTCGCTTCTGGGTCAAGTCAGTCAGGGGTTTGGCAATGGCGCTATACTGAGGGACAAACTTTCTGTAGTAGCCTGCGGTGCCTAGGAAAGCCATGACTTGCTTCTTGGTTTTGGGAATAGGCCACTGCACTATAGCTTCCACCTTAGCTGGTTCTGGCTTAAGATGCCCGTCACCCACCCTGTACCCTAGGTACAGTACTTCGGCCATCCCTACTAAGCACTTGGTGGGTTTCAACGCGAGTCCCGCTTCTCTAATCCTGGCTAGCACCTCAGCTACATGCCCTAAGTGTGAGTCCCACGAATTACTAAAGACAGCAATGTTGTCCAAGTATGCCCTTGCAAACCCTTGCATACCCTCTAGCAAGCGATTGACCAGGCGTTGAAAGGTAGCCGGTGCATTTTTCATCCCGAATGGCATCACTAGAAATTCATAGAGGCCACTTGGGGTAATAAATGCAGACTTCTCTCTAGCCTCCTGGGTCAAAGGGATCTGCCAGTACCCTTTACTGAGATCCATAGTCGTCAGATACTTTGGCCCGCGACTTCATCTAACAACTCATCCATGTGGGGCATGGGGTAGGCATCTGACACTGTACCCGCATTGAGCTGCCGGTAGTCCACACAGAACCGGGTGGTTCCGTCCTTCTTAGGCACCAGGACTACCGGACAAGCCCAAGGGCTCTGGGATGGTACAATTACCCCTAGGGCCAGCATCTCTTCTACCTCCCTCTCTATACTGCCCTTCACCTCTGCTGACACTCTATAAGCGTGCTTATGCAGAGGTATCAGATCCCCTGTCAGCACTGGGTGATCTGCAATGTGTGTCTTCCCTGGCTTGTCTGAGAACAGAGCCCTATACTTCTCTAGCATAGCCCTGGCTTCTGCTCTCTGCCTGACACTCAGCTAAGCCCCCATCTCCACCTGCTCTACGGTACCCACCTGCCTAGCCTCCCCCAGGAGATTAGGCAGAGCCTTGCTCGCCGGATCCCCCATCGGTGGGCTGCAAATGGCCAGCACCGACGCCACACTCGGTGCTATGTACACATGTTGATGAGATAAGTCTTATTTCTCCCTGTCTCAGCATATACCTGTACAACATAGTTGCACTCGTTCATCTTTCGCAGTACCAGATACGGTCCCGACCAGGCAGCCATTAATTTGTTCTCCTGAATGGGCTTGAGAACAAGTACCTGCTGTCCTGGGATGAACACTCTGCTACGGCATTCTGATCATACCAAGTCTTCTGCTTGGTCTGAGCAGCCCTAAGGTTGTCCTGTGCCAACCCCATGATCATCTCTAACCGGTCTCTGAGATCTATCACATACTGAAGCACAGAAGCATCAGTAGTGGTAGTCTCCCCTTCCCATCCCTCACGGAATAGGTCCAGGAGGTCCCTGTACCCTGCGGCCACATAGTAGCTCAAAGGGAGAGAAGCCTGTAGATTCTTGCGGTACCTCTTGGTATGCAAACAGCAAGTGCTGCAGGTGAATCTCCCAGTCTTTTCCCTCTGCCTCTATAAATATTCGCAACATCTGCTTCAGGGTACCATTGAACCTCTCACATAGTCCGTTGGTTTGGGGGTGGTAAGGGGTCGTGCGCTGGTGCTTCACCCCGCACGCATCCCAGAGACACTGGAGCAATTCACTCATGAACTGCGACCCCTGATCGGTTAGAATCTCACTAGGGAAACCTACCCTAGAAAAAATGGCTAACAGATCTTTAGCTACTGCCCTAGCATCAATACTGGCAAGCGCTACCACCTCAGGGTACCGGGTGGCAAAATCCACCACCGTGAGAATGTAGCGCTTTCCTGACCAGCTGGGAACCATGAGGGGTCCCACGAGGTCCATAGCTACCCGCTGAAATGGTTCCCCTATTACCGGTAACGGGTTCAGGGGTGCCTTCACGCGGTCACCCGCCTTACCTACTCGCTGGCAGGCGTCACAGGATCGGCAGAACTCTGCCGCCTCACTGCATGCCCCCGGCCAGTAGTAACGCTGCAACAGCCGGGCTCGCGTCCTAGCGACCCCCTGATGCCCCGCTAGTGGAATGGAGTGGGCTACCCGCAGCAACTGCTGCCTATACTCCCGGGGTACCACTAGCTGTCTCTTCCCCGTCCATACCTCATCTAACCCGGTGGTCCCTTGCTCTCTATACAGGAGCCCGCGGTGCCGCAAGAAGTAATCAGACCCCTTGCTTGGCTTAGACTCGGACGCCCGCAGTCTCATGCCCTCCAAGCTGGGATCAGATCGCACTGCATCCCTAAACTGGGCACCTAACTCTGGCCACCCCCGGTCACATCTGAGTCAGGGTGACAGGGAACAGGTACAGGGAACAGTAAGTCAGTGTCAGAAAGCGACTGAGTCTGGCTTACCTGTCTGGTCTTTGCAGAGACTACTGGAACTGTAGGTCCCAAATGCAGGGGGACAGGGGCTGGTTCTGCTGCGATCTTTGCTGGCTGGCTCCTGGTGATCGCTGCAACAGGTGCCAGCTCAGTGGTAAAAACACAGGTAACGTGTCCTACACTGGCGACACACTTTATTCGAGCTCGGCTAGTCCCACGAATTCGGGTATACCCGGGTGTATTGAGGTATGTGACTGTTTTCTGCCCGAGTGCATTGAGGTATTTTCCAGGCAGGGATTGAAGCATTTTATTCCCGCTGGCTGCAATACTGCACAGTATATATATATATATACTGCATTACAATTCATGAATTTATGCCATCTGGTAGACACGCGAAGCATTGCAGCCTATTAAATCCTAATCATTATCATTTAACAGATCAGCCGCCCGTCAGCCAGGCATGAACCCAGGCTGGGAAGGCAAACGCAACGGGGCTTGTCAGAGGTGAGGAGCGGCGCATTCCAGGTATCTGCCAGGTACATACTGGGTATTTGCTCGAATAAAGTGTGTCGGTGCAGTAGGTCGTTACCCAGCAAGACCTCAGCATCTAACCCAGGCAAAACCCCCACCTCCCTCATGCCACGTCCGGCATCCCAGTCCAAAAAGACCCGGGCAACCTGGAGTGACCGCGGTCCTCCGTCTGGCATGGTCACTTGCATCCCGGTGCCCGGGAGCAAATCCTCTTGACGCACCATATCAGGGCGAACCAGAGTCACGGTGGCACCGGAGTCTAGTAAGCCGTCCACCTGCCGGTCTCCGATGGTCACCTCCCGCAGATGCTTCTGCCGGACATCGTTGGGCTGCATCCCGACTGGAGCAACCTGATGTCCCCCGCTCTCTGCTGCTGGTCCTGAGGTGGCAAGTGCATTCTCTCCGCTGGGCATCCCTCTGTGGGCTGGTTCCACGGCTGTACTTGGCTCCTCTGTGTGTGCCAGTCGCACACGGGCGACCGGCCTCGCAGCTGGTGAGCGTTGCCCCTGATGGGGTCCCTTGGACCGGTCCCGGTCCGGACAATCTGGCCTGAGATGTCCAACTTTATTGCAGGAATAACACCGCCTCTCATGCTTGAACTCTGCAGCCTTGGGTGCGCTGTTTGCTGCCGCAGGCTGGTATGTCCACGGAGGGGTAGTCTTAGCGCCCTGAGCCACACGACCCGCTCCTTTGGGTGCTACAGGGTCCTTCATTGCAACTCGGCTGGCCACATACTCATCTGCCATTTTCGCTGCATCCTCATAGGTCTGAGGTTTATGGTCATAGACCCATCCCCTCACATCTGTGGGAAGCTGCTGCAGCAGCTGCTCTTGAAAGAATAAGTCCAGCAGGGTATGGAATTTTGTAACCCCATTCCCCTCCACCCACTGAGTCCAGTGCAAAGCCATCCTACCGGCATAGGTGCTGTATGGCTCTCCGGGGAGTACCACCCCCGTCCGGAACTTGCCCCTGTAAGATTCTGGGGTCAGGTCATACTGGGTTAGCAGCTTGCTTTTCACATGACCGTAGTCATCGGCAGCCACGCGTAGAATATCCATGACAGTCCGTTTGGCTTTGCCAGATAACAGTGGTTGCAGTCTGACCACCCAGTCCCTCCTTGGAATTCGGAACCGGGAACACTGCGTCTCGAAGTCATTCCGGAACGCATCTGTGCCATCCACGAACTTGCTGAAGCTGTGATGATCCGCCCGGGAAAGACCTTGTTCCCCGTTTTCAAGGTAGGAGTTGTGGGTTCTTCCTAGCACTGCTGTCAGGAGCTGTACCCTCTCCGCAGTGCTAACACCCGTTCCCCATGTAGCCAGAAGTGCAGTGAGCCCAGCAGCTGCTACCTCGTCCGCAACCCCTGTCGCCAAGCCACCCACGACCGGGGGGTCACTAGCACTCTCCTCATGTCCTTGCAGCCCAGGAGCTGGAGGGACCTCCTGCACTCCGGGCTGAATAGCGTCTGCCAACACAGCAGCTACGGGGACTTGCCCCTCTGGTAGGACCCTGCGGTCCTCATGATGCTCCAAATCCTCCTCCAGTTGTACCTTCGACCGCCCATCTGTCTGTAAGCCATACCCCGCACATTTCTCCACGACTTTCTCTCTGACCTGAACTTTCCTGAGTGATCGCTCATGGTGCCTTCGGGGTATGGGTGAAGGGAACAGTGAAGTCTCTTGTGCTCTTTAGAAGTGTGTGTCAGTTGCTACTTGTCTGAGGAGCTCGCAAGCTACAAGGTCCTCACTATATTACAGAGCCCGCAGGAAACTGCAATATAGGTTTAATCAGTATCCCACCAGCTGCCACCAGTTTTTTAAAAGCCTGTCACGATGACACCAACTTTTATCAACACATTTATATTTCTGGGTACTTGATTGAACAGAACAAGTTGCAAAATAAATTGTGATTTATTTCATTAATAGACAAACACACGACATCTGCAGAATACACTGAAAACAACACTCACTGGGATAAGGGAACGAAATAAATTGTCCTTGGAACGAAAGAAAGTTTCCTTTGCTTGCAAGCGCCAGAAATGCAACCTTGGTTTTAAAAGTCCTGTGGTTATGTTGTTATTAACCCCGTCACTCCTGGACTGGTTGCTGCTGGGCTGGAACAACGTCTTACTTCTTTACATCATGGATTAAAATTCAGGAATCACACTGCGGATACCTGGGGAGCCACAGTTATAGACTGGCCAAAGCTATCTTTAACATGTGGATCCAATCCCCCTCGTGAACAAAACAACCCACAAATAGCCAAGTTACTGACAGTTCATAAGACCGGTCAAAAGGGCTGTCCGGTGGGCAGGGCGCATGAGTCAGGTTGATGCCCATGCCACTTAGCATACCTGGGCTACACCCATTTCTTGGCACCACTAAGTCTGATTTTTGACCCGGAGGGGTCACTAGCCTGACATCTGCTGTGCATCAGTATGTCAGTTTTGTATACATTATGGGTCTGCTGGGTCTTTTCATAACTAACACTCTTTTAGACAGGAAGATGCTAATCAGCTCGATCTCTTTGAGGCTCCATCATAAAAATACCGAAGCTCATTCACCCATATCACAGCTGTATATCCACGGAATTCCTGCTTGGACTTACAAGAAATAGCTCCTGCCTTACATTTAAGATCTGGAGTTTTTACCCACTTTATTAAACAACATGTTACGTTTGTGTTATAACTGAACCACTACATGCGCATAAATATCATTTACACTGTATTTGCACCTCAAAAATCAGGTTTCTGGGTGCTCTCGTTCTAGAATTAGTATTTCTCATTGAAATGCCGGCTTCTAGACTGCCATCATGTGTCGGTTAGAGGGTATGGCAAGCAATGCATCTTGTCTTTTACCCTCGCAGACAGGGAATGGCCTGCAAATGGGGAATAAAAATGGCTGGGACGGGGCAACCACAGTAATGCATAGCAAATCAGGTATTAACCCCTTCCTCCCCGTCACAAACTGCTTCAACTCATTTGAGGGCTTCCTTGCATGTACACCTTGCTTCAGGTCCTGCCACAACATTTATGGGGTTTAGGTTCTGACTTTGACTAGGCTAAAACATATGTATGTGTAAGAGATGTGTGCAGAGGTACTTATGGTACTTACAATTTGGGTATAATTATATTTTGGCTTTAGTGAGCCTGTTCATTTAACCCGGCAAAACATACAAAAACAACAAAATAACAAACCCCTATCCCTTTGTAAGGGCTAACTTACTTTCCCAGACCCTATCTGCAGGACTGGAGGGATATTCCCATCACCAGCCTATCACCCCAAAGTCTCAGGAAGTACCTTAAGCAGGTGGCCCTCCATATCAGTCTCTGGCAGGTTCCTGGGTCCTCTCTGTGTCCAGGAAATATAGGTGTCTGGGTGTCTTGATCTCAGCACAGCCTTTGTGCTCAAGACAGTGTCTGTGTGCAGGCTTCTCTGCTCTCCTTCTGTCAGCCCAAATGTGAGCTAAGGAATCTCTTTCCTGTTTCTCACATCAGGCTTTTCTCAGAGTCCTAATCAACCAGATGGAGTCTGGTTGATTGCCTGTGTGCAATTAACCAGGTCGCTGCTTGATTTAGAGGCAGTTTCTCACAAACAGTGATAAGTCCCTGTTACAGTATGTATGTATATCTTTATTTATATTGAACTAAAAGTGTGCTCAGTGCTTCACAAAGAATACAGTACAGGGAATTGTTATAATACAATAAGCGCAGCAAGATCAGACAATAGGAAAGGAAATCCCTGCCCTGAAGAGCTTACAATCTAAGTGGTATGATGGTGTAACGCGTAGCTCACCACAAACGAAGCGCGACCGCTGTGCTGAGGTAGGGAATTGAGTAACACCAACCCACAGCCACGCGGGCGCGCCTAGGATATAGATTGGTCGTTCAAGCCAGGTCAGTATTATAGATGTGAGAGTAGTTGAGGGTACTTGCCAAATCAGGAGAGAAGAGTTGCGGATCGTCGGGGTGCGTAGCCAAGTTCAGGATTGGAGAGTAGCGGATCGTCGGGGTACGTAGCCAGGTTCAGGATTGGAGACAGGAGAATGGTCGTTCGTAGCCGGATCAGGGGAGGAGAGCTGCGGAGTCCAATGAGAGTAGCAGTGTCAGGCAACAACAGGTTAACAGGCAAGGCAAGGTCACAGGAACAGAATGCAGCAAGGCACGGCGTCACACAAGACTGCTCAGCAATGAGAGTCTGGAACAAGAGAGTATATAAGGGGAGATCCTCCAATGAGAAGCCAGGGCAAAACCAGGAAACCAAATCCTATAGGCTGCTGGTGCACACAGGTATGCTCTATGATGCAGCCTGAGCAGGAAGGGAGGCGGGACTGACCCGTGCGCGTCTCGGAGGTCAGGGGGCGGAGTCTGGTGCGCAAGACACTCCCACGCCGGTCCTGTCCGTCAGCGGGGTGTGGCGGAGACTGGGGCATGTTTCAGAGGGGAGGCTGGACGAGCGCAACTGCCGAGCGTCAGAGCAGGGGGCGGGGCCAGGACCCGCGGACTGGCAGACAGACCGCGCAAGATCCGCGCGTGTAGCGGGACCGCAAGACTGCGCTTCCTGAGTGTCAGACACAGCAGCAGGTTTGAGGTGAGGAGACCGTCTCCAGCCGCCAGGATGGCGAATCCTCACAGATGGAGACAACAGGTGAGGGAATAAGTGCTTGGTCACAATAGTTGGTATGAGTGATGGTGGGTGTGGGACAATAGCCATGAGTGCAGGCTATTGGGATGCTTGATTTGTGAGGCGAGTTTTAAGGTTAGTCAGTATTAAATTAGATAGGTTAACACCATTAGCAGGGGAGGAGGTGGCAGGGAGGCGTGGGTGAGAGTAGGTGTGTATGTGGCTAGGTTCAAGATTAGGAGAGATATCCTAAAAGGATAAAAAAAAGACCCTCCAGAGATTTGCACTCTACAGTGCTTACTGCCCAAAGTCATGCAGTAGCTGCAAAGGCAAACAAGATCTTATCTTGCCTCAAACGGGCAATGGATGGAAGGGAAGTAAACATAATTATGCCCCTTTACACAGCATTAGTAAGACCACACCTTGAATATGGAGTACAAATTTGGGCACCAATCCTAAGAAAATACATTATGGAACTAGAGAGAGTGCAGAGAAGAGCCACCAAATTAATAAAGGGAATGGACAATTTAATTTAGGAGAGGCTAGCTAAATTAGAATTATTTACATTAGAAAAGAGGCGTCTAAGAGTGGATATAATAACTATATACAAATATATTCGGGGACAATACAAGGAGCTTTCAAAAGAACTATTCAGCCCATGGGCAGTACAAAGGACTCGGGTCATCCCTTTAGGTTGGAGGAAAGGAGATCTCACCGGCAACAAAGGAAAGGGTTCTTTACAGTAAGGGCAGTTAAAATGTGGAATTCATTACCCATGGAGACTGTGATGGCAGATACAATAGATTTGTTCAAAAAAAGTTTTTGGATATCTTTTTAGAAAGGAAAGGTATACAAGGATATACCAAATAAGTATACAT
Organism: Ascaphus truei; assembly: GCF_040206685.1. NCBI lineage: Eukaryota > Metazoa > Chordata > Amphibia > Anura > Ascaphidae > Ascaphus > Ascaphus truei. Next base: position 333,340,648 of record NC_134484.1, read on the forward strand.
GGGAAGGATGTTGATCCAGGGATTAATCCGATTGCCAATTCTTGGAGTCAGGAAGGAATTTATTTTTCCCCTTATGAGATATCATTGGATGATATGACTCTGTTTTTTTTTTGTTTGCCTTCCTCTGGATCAATAAGTAAGTATAGATATAGGATAAAGAATCTGTTTTCTAAATTTAGCATAGGTTGAACTTGATGGACGTATGTCTTTTTTCAACCTCATCTACTATGTAACTATGTACTAAGATGTTAGCAGAGTAATATGGCGCAGCCAAGATAGATTGACTTAAATACTCTAAACACATTCACTTGACTAATAGTTAAGGGAGGGTGAAGATTTGCTTCATTAGATGTGCGAAAATACATGTCCAACCTTCCAATATATATCAAATAGTCCACGGTCTAGTTCTTTTCTCAATTTATTCAGAGACAATAGAAAACATCTTTTACAACATAATTTCAGGCATATAGAATTTAGTTAGAATGGAATAACCTTAACTTGGTTATTCTTATCTTGGTGTTGAATGATTCTGAATTCTATACTGTAAATCAAAATGCAATCGTTATACATTTCTCTTAGTCAGTCTAAACATGGCAATCGCCTGTTTTTCTCAGTGTCAGCCCAAAATATTCTTGGTCAATCATCAATGTTTAAACCAATGTTCCTTCATTTAGCAATATTTAATGATTTAGAAGACCTTTCTTTGTTGTGTCACTAAGTAACTTTAGTTAATCCTATATTGTAACTTTAGTTAATCCTATATTCCTTATCTCTTACGACCTCTCTCTATTGTATTGTCTTTCTAAGTATTTAACTGACCTTTGAATCCAAACTCAAGACATCATATACTATTAAACTCAGCAGACATTAAACACACAAGGTTTAAAACATGTATACACCTGGCTGTCTATCTTATCTTTGCAGAGTCAGCTAATCATTTTCCAATATAATTTCTATCTTAATTCTAAATGACTTATTTTAACCAGTAACATGCTGAATATATATGAATATAGAGAATATAGCATAATTAATATTTAGGTGTGAAATCATCCTCTCTTCAGAGGGGTCTGCCTATTCTACTCAGACAGACATACCAAGGAGTTATTAATTAGATTCGTTCTGTTGCAATGGGGGTTAAATTGATAGAAGAATTCTACTCAGACAGACATACTCATGTGAAGAAATGAAACGGAATGTTAGTCCAGGTATTCAGTATGCATCCATGTTTAAAGATATTAAAAGATATAGAAAACACCCAGAGATGATAAATCCAGTATTAACTCCACATACACTTTATATGTGACAGTTAAGATCTTACTAAGTTGTTAGCACAGCCATATGGCACAGTCAAGATAGACACAGATAAAACACGGAATTTCTTCTTCTACAGCCTTTTTTTGTGTGGATCTGCTTGTATATTTAGGATCATTGTCTTGATGCATGACCCAGTTTCGGTTCAGCTTCAGCTCACAGACGGATGGCCTGACATTCTCCTCTAGAATCTTCTGATACAATGCAGAATTCATGGTTGTGTCAATGATGGCAGCCGTCCAGGTCCCGATGCAGCAAAGCAGTGTCAAACCACACTCTAACCACCATGCTTGACATTTGGGATGTGTTTCTTCTGTCCGAACGCAGCGTTTATTTTTTTTGCCAAACATAATGTGTCTCATTGAGGCCAAAAAGTTGATGCTTCTGTGCAGAGAACATTGTTCCAGAAGTCTTGTGGATCATCTATGTGCTCTTTGGCGAGCTTCAGATGGACAGCATTGTTCTTTTTAGGGAGCAGTGGTTTTCTCCTGACTATCCTTCCATGAACACCATTCTTGGTCAATCTTTTTCTGATGGTTGATTCATGAATAATCACATTAGCCAAAGCGAGAGTGACCTGCAGAGCCTTGGATGTTGCTCCGGGGTTGTTAGTGACTTTCTGGATGATTTGCCAGTTTGTTTTTGAAGAGATTATGGTAGGACGACCACTCATAGGTAGAGTGATGGGGGTCTTGAACTTTGTCCATTTGTAAACTATCTGTCTGACTGTGGATTGGTGGAGCTCCAAATCCTTAGAAAATATTTTGTAACCTTTTCTAGACTGAAGAGCATCAATAACTGCTTTTCTGAGGTCCTCAGAGATTTCTTTTGATCATGCCATGACGTGTTACCACAAACCTGAATGGTGAAGACCAAACTCACAAAGTTTCTGATCTTTATATAGGGTGGGGCCTCCCAAATTCACACCTGAATATCTACCTAATTATTTAAACACCTGATTTTAATTATCCCCTTTAATTTAGCTGATTAAAACCAGGGTTTCACTTACTTTTGCACATACCCTGACTCTTAATTACTTGTTTGTCATTTTTTTTCAAAAGGACATGGAATTGGTTAATATAAACCCTATTGGATATTTACGAAAAGACTGGTTTTGAGTCAAGAAGGTTATCATGGAAAAACTATTGAATTTCCATAATTATCATTGGGGTTCACAAACTTTTTCTCATGTGTGTGTATGTATATATGTATACACTGTGATGCCGACACCACATTGCAGTCTCTTTTGTCCCAAATGAGGCAGGAAACACTGTATTTCTCTATACTTGGGGTTTATTTACAGGGATAAATAATATTAATAGGCCCACCATCCCTTTAAGAAAACCAAATAAAATCCTATCCCTATTCAGGGAACTAACTGACTTCTAAGGCCCTTACTATCAGGGCTGCCAGCTAAGCCGGTTGTCAGCCCACAACATGCCCTGTCATAGGCAATACAGTAACAGCACAGTCTTTGTAAACAATAGAAAGGGTCTTGCTTATCTTAGTCCACCTGGCGACATCCCTGCTTCAGCACAGTCTATCGTCCTTCCTTCTTCTCTTTGGGATTCAACCCCACGGGAGCTCAGGGAAACTCCTGTGTTCCTCTGTAACCAGCCGTCACTGCTTCAGCACAGCTCTCTCAGCAGTGTCTCTCACGCTTCTTTAGCCAGCCTCTATTAGCTGGGGAGCTCCTCTGTCTCCCCTCTTCTCTGGGGAAAAACTGTCTCTCTGTGCCTTGCAGCTTCCATACTCTTAAAGCAGTTCCTGATTATTCAGAGTAGCCAGATTAGCTTCAGCTGCTGCTTTTCTCTAGGGAGGATTAAATTAACTCTCTGTGGTGCAAAAAGTCCAATTGCTGCCCTATTCAGCCCCTAGAGGACTGCGATGGCACCACAACACATACAGGGAGAAAGATGCGCTAACATAGAATATTAGGGATCAGGTGTGGCTGGTGTTAGTTATGGTTAAAATGCTAATGTCTAAACCTGGGCTACCATGAATGGGCAGCTATTGCCAGCTGTATAAGTCCATACAGAGAAAGTTCATTGATGAAGTATGGAACGAGGAGAGACCAAGTGCCAGAATAGAATTGCTGCTGTTCTTGATAGTGGTCTTGCGAGTCACCGGGCAAGCTTATCGAAGGAAAAGAGGGCAAGAGACGCTTCCATGGCATAATGAATTAATTTGTGTAAAAGAATAGTTTTAAAAAATGCGCACTCACAATTTATAGAAGTGTCCAATCACAAGATATTAGGTAGGGTTTGTATGATCTCTGTGTGTGGCGGTCGATTCGCTAGTTCTCTCCCGCGGGGGTCTTTTTCGTCTGCGCACCCGTACCTGCTCTCCCCCCCTTGCTCGCGCCCCCCACCCTTACCTTGTCTCCGGCATTTCTGACGTCACGACGTCAAGTGAGGTCGCATTGCCATGGCAACACCACGTTATGTGACGCTGCTGCATCATTTGATGCCGCGTTGCCATGACGAGGTAAGGGAACATACAGAATCCTGGAGCTCTCATGGGATATCACTTAAATGCTTTGGGGAAGAGCGCAGGGCCTCTATAAGCGTCGCACCCCTCCCAGAAAATTTCACTCACCCCTCAGTTTGTGTACCCCTGCCATAGACATCAGTGTCATTTCACATCACTTTCAGCTCTCACACAAATGACAGGAAGATACAATGATACTAAAATATCTAGCAGTAGCATCACGTATCTTATACTAAATTATCTAGCACAACACAGGAGATCTATCACTACTAAAGAAATTCTGTCTCAATGAAAACTGCTATCTTAAAATCACACCCTCTATTACTGTTACCAAATGGTCCCTCTCACAGGAAGGGTCTTAAATTACATCACACAAAGGTGACATTTGTGCAGACGCGAAATGCAGAACGCTAAACATGGCAGCACACAGTAGAAAACCATGAAGTCCATTGCTACAATGACTACAAAAATGTATCTTTTTTATGAAAAAATAAAAATAAGCCTACATTTAGCCTTTAATAGTAATAATCCCCTTAGAACAGGGCATTACTGGCCAATAATGCCCTGTACTTCAGGGATTATTGCTTAAATATGCCTCACTATTTATTTATTTATAAAGTATTTTACCAGGAAGTAATGCATTGAGAGTTACCTCTCGTTTCACTAAAGCGGTTATATGGAGCAGTAGGAGTTACCCAATGTTAGGATCATATTGGAATGTACAGTATACATTTCTGCATCCCTTGCAGTCTATTAACCAACTTTTTTCTGAGGGGAAAAAAATAAAACCAGACCACATGGGGTGTAAACTTGGTATGATTAGGAAACCTGCACCCAAAAATATATGAAACTTAGAAGACTGCTGCTCTACTGTAATTAGCAAAAAAAAAAGCAACCTTTTTATTCTCATATTACAGTATCAGAAGCAGGGGATTTCTGCTTCGTGATCTTAGTGCTCATTTATACATCAGAGAGGTCCCTTGATCCACGTCATTAAAAAATCTTATTTTGGGATAGAGAAAACTGTCAAACAGTATAATGCAAGTTGGTACTCTTCATTTAAGCCATGATGTGGGGAACGTCCTGTACACATGTATGTATGTATACTGTATATCAATTTATTTAAATAGCTCTTTAGGCGATGCATGCAGAGGTCAGGAAAGGAGACTTGTGTTTGAAGAAGTAAAGGTAGGCTGTTATTCAGCCACAGTTCAGCAACATAAAATAGAGCTTCAGCAAAAAAATGGTCTATACTGTATACTGTACATACTATAACTCAGGCACACACCTCAAGACCTAGTGTCCCTCTGCAGACCAGGAAAAGGCGACTGTGCGCTGTATGCTGCCTGCCTTTTACATTTTAGAAACCCAGCTGAGCTCGTTAATCCTCCTGCCTTTTCCAGGCAGGGATTAATCCCTCGCTGGCCGACACCCAACAGCTCTAGCTGTTGGCACCCTGTTACAAGCACCAACATTGTATGTGCAGCTCTTTAGAAAATTACAATACAAACAATTGGGATAAGATCAGCATGTAATTGCCCCCCAAGCCGACCCTCTTTTGAAATCCTAGTTGGCAAGATCTGCCTCCCCTTTTCTAAGCCCATCCTGATTGCTGGCATCTACCACCCCCTTAAAGCCCCTCTACAGTCCCTGACTGATATCACCCAGTTTCTTGGCTCTATTTCCTCTCTGAATAAGAAGAGTAAAAGCTGCTAGTTCTTGGGGATTTTAACTACAATTGGCTCGACCCTAAAAACCACAAAATTCAAATACAACTCAAGTCACTTAACCTAACGCAACTCATTTCCCAACCTACACAGACAAACCTGAAATCTCATAAATCACTCCTTGCTAGACTGGATTCCCTTCTCAAATCCCAGCAGAATCCAATCCTCTGGCATCCTTCCCGACATTTTCAGTGACCATGCAATAGTGTACTGTGTAAGGAAAATTTAAACCACCCCATTTCTCCTCATTAGAACATTTAGAAACTTGAACCCACAACAGTTTCTGGCTGACCTTACCAACTGCCCTTGGTACAGAATCAACTTAATTCCCGACCCCTATTCTGCACTCGACTATTTCCAATCCGAGTTCTTAAAACTCTGTGATACCCATTCCCCACTACGCAGAATAAGAGTATGGGTGGCCCACCTTCCGTGGGTTACAACTGACCTTATAGCGCTCTACCATTTCAGGGATGCCTTGTGGAAAAGCTACAAAGTAACTAGCACTACCAAGGATCTTAATAACTACAGATGCCTGCGGAATATGTGCACAAGGCAAACAAGACATGCAAAAGCACAATACTCCTCTGACAAACTTCGCCAGAATATATCAAACCCAGCTAACATCTGGAAGGTTATCCACAACATATACCAGTCTTCTAGCCATTAACAACCAAGTAATATCACTAAGGAGGATATTACTCTGACAAATCCCACTGACATTGCAAATGTATTCAATGATTACTTTGTGGGGTGTGCTACTAACTTATTAGCGAAACGAAACCCAAACCACAAACATGTACCTCATTCTGAGAGTACCCCTTTAGCCCCACCCTCTCCAAACACTGCTCACAATTTTCAATTTGTCCCAGTATCTGAAGAGGAGATTACACAAGCGCTCCTCAAATTAAAACTAAGCAGCCAATGTGGACCCGACTTACTACAATCTAAGTTCCTAAAATGTGGTGCCCCAGCCATTGCCAAACCAATTGCTTCATTGGTCAACTCTATTCTGTCTGCAGGCCATATCCCCAAGGGCTGTTATAAACAGGATGCGGCCGTGCGGCCGCGCTTTCCTATACGAACGCGCGTGCACGTGCGGCATGCTTTTCCTGTATATAGTGCCGGGAGCTGCAGGTAATATATATGTGTGTGTATATGTATGTGTCAGTATATGTGTGTGCATGGGTTGTGTGAGTGAAAGGAAGTGCTAGATAAGATTTTTTAATGAAAAAAAAACTTTAATAAATATATATTTTTTTAACTTCTGCAATCATTCACACACAAACACACACACATCCATATAAACACGCATACATGCATACATACACACACACATACATTTGAGTGCAGGCAGCGGCGCAAAAAAGATCAATTTCCTCATCTTCGCCGCTGTCTGTCGGCTCCCCTCTCCCTGCCGTGCGCGCGCGCGGCCGTTCTATAGAAAGGCTGACTAACGTCAGCCAACTAAAAATCCGTGGCCGGCACAGCACGCGCCCGGCACTATAGAACGTGCCTTAGATCTGGAAACTGCCAGAGTTGTCCCAATCTTCAAAAGTGGGGACAAAAACACTGTTTCAAACTACAGGCCAATCTCTCTTCTCCCAATTCTATCCAAAGTCATGGAAAAATGTGTTCACTCCCAATTAAGTGATTACTATACCAAGACAAATTTCTCTAGCCAATTCCAATCTGGCTTTCGCCCCAAACACTCCACGGTAACTACCCTGCTAAAAGTTTGCAATGAAATCAAGTGTGGAATGGAACGGGGACAACAAACTGTTGCAATATTCCTAGATTTTACAAAGGCTTTTGATACTGTTGATCATGTTATCTTGCTTATGAAACTCCAGTGCTCTGGAATAGGGAAGCATGCTTTAAACTGGTTTTATTCCTGCCGATCAGGTAAATCCCAACATGTATCTATCTCAGGCTTTAACTCCAACCCCTTGGATATCACCTGTGGTGTCCCGCAAGGCTCTGTTCTGGGGCCCCTACTCTTCTCAGTGTTCATCAATGATCTCCCTACAGCTTGTAATGGAGCTTCAATACACATGTATGCAGATGACACAATCTTATATGCACACAGCCCTAGCCTCTCCGACCTTGAACACATACTTCAATCTGACTTTTTAAGACTTGAAAATTGGATTTCCCGAAACAAACTGTTTTTAAACACTGACAAGACTGTAACAATGGTATTTGGGACCAAGGCTACATTTTTAAAGCTTCCAATGACTGAGCTCCAGATCAGAACCAACGCTAATACAACCCTAACTCCTGTTACTAGTTTTAAATACTTGGGCATATGGTCTGACTCCCATTTAACATTTGGGATGCACATTGATACCCTGACTTCCAAATCCTATGCCAAACTAGGTGTACATTATAGGAAAAAATCCTCCCTAAGTCTGGTGGTCAGAAAGTGCATCGCACAGCAGATGCTAATGCCAATTATCGACTATGGGGTCATAGTATACGGCTCGGCACCCCAAACCCACCCTCGCAAACTTGATACCCTCTACAATTCAATATGCCGTTTTTTTCTCCAATGCAACTACAACACACATCACTGCGAAATGCTCAAAGAACTAGATTGGTCATCACTTGAGTCTAGGCCAGGGGTCTCCAAATTCGGTCCTCAAGAGCCACACACAGGCCAACTTTTATGGATATCCCTCTTTCAGCACAGGTGTCTCAATCAGTGGCCCAGTCAAGCACTGAGCCACTGATTGAGCCACATGTGCTGAAACAGGGATATCCATAAAAGCTGGCCTGTGTGCGGCTCTTGAGGACTGAGTTTGAGACCCCTGGTCTAGGCGCAAAGTTAATCTCTCCTGTCTTGCCTTCAAATACTTTCTGGGCAAGCTACCCGTCTACCTGAATAAGCTCCTCTCCCCTACCACATTCAGCACTTATCATCTGAGATCTGACTCCAAAAGACTGTTCATGGTCCGAAGGTTCAGCAAAGTAACTGGCCGTTCCTCCTTCTCTTACCGTGCACCCCAAAACTGGAACATTCTACCGGAGACTCTCACAGCCACCACCAGTCTATGTTCTTTCAAAACTAAAGCTGTCTCACATTTTAATCTGGTCTGTAACTGTTACATATGCCTATAATATATATATACCATCTTTAACTGTGCATGGAATGTCTTGTATATAATGTACAGTATACCCTGTTCACTTATGTAACTATGTATTTGTAACCATGTATTATTTGTCATGATAACTCTGTGCCCAAGGCTTACTTGAAAACGAGAGGGGACTCAATGTATTACTTCCTGGTAAAACATTTTATAAATAAACATTTTATAAATAAATGTAAGTGACAACAGAAGGCAAAGGGAGGCCTTGCTGACAAGTTTACAATTCAATTGGTAATTGGGAGAAATACAGTATGTTCCAGTCAGTCATACAGAATTGAAGTACATTGACGTCAGACTGATATTTCAGGAAGGGAACTTTATCAGGCTAAACATTTTTAAGTATTAAATAGTCAAAACCACTCCCAGTGATTACCAGATTCATTGTACAACCGTCATCATATTTAGGATAGCCTCCAGGTCATGCACACATGCAATGTGATAGTCTTCTTTGAAACATTGGGGGTTACATTAATTATGGGCTACTTGGCACTGTGGTGTCGTATTAATTTCGACAAGTGACCAGCAACAGCGCAACCCACCCAGCTTTAAGCATGAGGGGTGGGTGTGGGAGCGAGGCACGAGGGGGGAGGTTTCCGCTACTATGCCCACCCTTCATAATTTCTCCCATTGTAGCTAACTTGTACGGGGGGTGGTGGATGAGTGTGTGTATGCCTGTGTGTGTATGTCACACAGAAATATACAGCCAATAGGACTTAGAAGGGGACGCCGTAACAGCCGCCTAACCCGCCCCCTTCTAAGTCCTAAGTGTTTTATGCTTTTGTCCACCCTGACACTAAGGATCGAACACCACTGATATTCCTGTTACTGTCCCCCAGGTAAACTCCATCCATGCTTCTGCACAGGTGGTACAGTCAAAATGACTGAACCACTGATTGAGCCAACTGAGCTGCAGCAGGTACTGTATATCTTTAAAACCTGGCCTGTTAATAGATCTTGAGGACCAACGCTGTCTTAGGGGGTAATTTGTTAAGCTGCAATGCTGAAGTGCTGATCCGGCAAGTCAATTGGAGAGTCTGTGCGGTTGTGCCAATTTGACATTACCATCGTAACTTAATGAATTACCCACCTTAGAGTATGGACCTAATAATTTGTATGTCTGTCTTTGCATTTACCCACGTTGCACCTTACAATAACAATGAGATTCTAGAGATGCTCGCCCTGTGAGAGTTGGTTATAAAGCGGTTTCCTGTGTCTTCTTGAGAAAACAAAGTATTTCCTTGATTGTTTGATTACCTAGAGCAGGGGGGCGCAAACTTTTTTCCCTGCGCCCCCCTGACGGCTGTCCCCTCGCTCCCGCGCCCCTCCCAACTCCAACTTACCCGCGCTCCGGCGTAATGACGTCACGTTGCCATAGCAACGTGACGTCACATGACCTCGCAGCGTCATTTTGACGCCGCGTTGCCATGGCGACGCAGGGAGTAAGCCGCCGGATTCACGGTAAGTTAGGTTTACAGAGGCCCTGCAGCTCCCCCGGCACTTAATTTAAGTGCCTTCGGGAAGCGCGAGGGGCCTCTGTAAACCCCGCGCCCCCCGTCGGCAGTGTCGCGCCCCCCCTGGGGGTCGCGCCCCACAGTTTGCGCACCGCTGACCTAGAGCTTAAAAAAAAGACATCCTGCCAAAAAAGTTAACCTTCTCAGGCCTTAGTTGGTTAATACCTTGGTTGCCATGGTGTTATTATTACAAAGATACCATAGGGAGAAGAAGTGGCTTGGCAAGTATACTGACTGTTAACCATGTCACTGAGTTTAAATCAAGGGAGCCTGGTTCAATTCCCTTGTGACCTTGGGCAAGCCACTTTATCTCCTTGTGCCTCAGGCACCAAAAACATAGATTGTAAACTCATCTGGGCAGGGACTGTGTCTAAAATGTCAATGTGTTGCGTACTGTGCACTATATCACTGTACTATAATTGTAAAACGCTGTGTGTCCCATTGGGAGAAAAGCGCTATACAGTATGAAATAAAGTTATTATATAGTCTATTTTTGAGTGTACTGTAAAGTGACTTCTGGCGCTAGGTGTCCTATGACATATCACTGCTTAGTAAATACTGTATGAGTGTTATACTACGGAGAACTAGATAAGTGGAATTATATTTGGTTTATAAGATAAACAAACAAAAAATGTAAGCTTACAGGATGTTTTCTGTAGTTCTATGAAGACATGTACTGTAGGTGTATTTGGATCTGAGCAGGGAGATGCTGACGTTGTTTATAACTTATCATTGATTTTGTGTTTAAATATATGCTGCTTTTGTAACAAAGACTTATTTTTAAGGGTATTGTGAGTGCTTATATGGAGGCTTTTCTCTCTTTTTTTGGTATATTTGTTTATTCTGCCAGGCACCACTGGGGAGCTAGTATACTTGGGTGATGTCCATTGCTCCAGTCTCTAGGCACCCATATTTATTACATTAGTTTTGCTGTTTGAAATGTTGTATTGTATTGTATGTCTTTATTTATATAGCGCCATTAATGTACATAGCGCTTCACATTAGTAATACATGTGGTAATCAAATAAATAACAGATAATATAAATAACAGATCATGGGAATAAGTGCTTTTGACATAAAAGTAACATTAAGGAAGAGGAGTCCCTGCCCCGAGGAGCTTACAGTCTAATTGGTAGGTAGGGAGAACGTACAGAGACAGTAGGAGGGAGTTCTGGTAAGTGCGTCTGCAGGGGGCCAAGCTTTATGTATCATTTGTTCAGAATATCCACAGTGCTATTCATATGCTTCTTTAAGCAAGTGTGTCTTAAGGTGGGTCTTAAAGGTGGATAGAGAGGGTGCAAGTTGGGTACTGAGGGGAAGGGCATTCCAGAGGTGTGGGGCAGTCAGTGAAAAAGGTTTAAGGCGGGAGAGGGCTTTAGATACAAAGGGGGTAGAAAGAAGACATCCTTGAGAAGAACGCAAGAGTCTGGATGGTGCATAATGAGAAATTAGGGCTGAGATGTAAGGAGGGGCAGAAGAGTGTAAAGCTTTAAAAGTGAGGAGAAGAATGGAGTGTGAGATGCGGGATTTAATCGGAAGCCAGGAGAGGGATTTCATGAGGGGAGATGCTGTTGTGATATGTGGGATAATGTTTGTGCATTCTACATGGTTACCATTTATTGGAAATGATCCAATCCACAAGATGTGGTCGGCAATTCATTAGATGGCTTTTCTAACACATACCAAGTAGCTGTAGGGGAACTGTAGGCTAAGTGTATTCTGCCTGTTAGCCAAATTCTGTATTCTGTACAGCTTTTGAGTGGCTTACTGCAGTCATAAAATTGCCCATAATATCTTAATAGAAAATAAATGTTATTGTATATTGTGTTTGATACTGTTGCAGGGAACATGCAACCACACACACGGGTTCTCTTGATAAGGCTTCTTTATTGAGCCTTAAAAACATACAGCACACAAAACAAAATAGCTTCTCTTCAGCATACAAAAACAAAATAGCTTCTCTTCAGCAGACAAAAACAAAATAGCTTCTCTTCAGCATAGAAAACAAGGCAGCTTCTCTTCAGCATGCAGGACACAGACAGTTCATCACACATGTACTTTGAAAAACAGACCTTATAGCAGTAATCTCTTCAGTATTTCAGTCCTGTCTCCTGACCTGGGGGTTTTAAAACATCTTGATTATGCAGCTGGGGTCAGACTAATTAAGCAGCCCTTCTCAACTGAAACTTAACCTCGTCACTGCTGCACTGCAAGCCTAAACATAGGTTTACCAGGTATATGGCTGTTGGCGTTCATTCACCCTGTCACAGATACCAACAGATAGTTGAAGCCATTGTCATATCCGTTACCATAATTTAATTTAATATGATTAAGTGAAACATTACATAGACCAGAACAAGAAGCCAGTCAGCGAAGAACTTTCACGTGGGCTTCAATGGCCTTGAATCTAGAAGTAAAGCCAAGTAAAATATCTTGGCTAGATGAGGACACAGCCTCAAGTTAGTCCGAGTGCTGTTGATACTTTATCATTTAAATAGACTGTCAGGGACCATTCAGTGTGCCAATAGATGATGTGTAATGTCAAAGTAACTGTTGGGATTTTTGGTCATTTGCTAGAGGAGGCGGCGTTCAGCTCTCCATGGGAGCGATATGAATGGAAGGGGAACAGAACAGGACTCTTTCCATTTGCACCATCAGTGATGTCACAATCATGTGATCACTTGCAATGTATTGGAAGGGCTGTGACGCTGTTGTGTCGCAGTTCCTCTGACACACAAAGGGTTTAGAAAGTGCTACGGTCTACAGTATAACGGTCTTGTTATTCTGCATAGAATTATGTTAAAGTTTGACATTTAAGTCTCCATGTGAATTAACAGCTATTTTCTTTTAACAGTCGCTCACAGTGAGAAACTACGCTTCTTCAAGATTGCAGATAAAAGAATAGTGATCTTTTTTTTCATAGGTGAGAAGTTAAACTAAAATAAGATTTGTTGTAGAAATAAGAATGTCTTTAATCTGTTTTATGGTAAACATAGGAAACGTTTTAGTGTTTGTTTAATGAAAAGCCTATACAACAAAAGACAAAAATACCCAATGCTACATCCAATGTGACCAAATACATAGTTAAATACATTAATGTTAGTATTCTCATGAGTAGGGTCATTTAGTTAAACCCTTTGGCCAGAGCGTTATACGGCTGTGCTTATTGTGCCTGGCGACGGCGACGCGACGTCGCTCCAAAACAAATCAATTGACTCCGTCGTAAGCGCAACAGAGCGACGTCGCAACCAAAAATTTGGAGCTGGGTAAATTTGATTTTTTAGAGACAGTCGCCACATGTGACTGTCTCTAACCCAATCAGAGAGCGCTGCCCGCCCTCTTTGTGACGTCACTAGCCTTAACCAAATTACAACTTTTGCTAATGGCGACAGGTGACGTCATTGGTCGCGTCGCCGTCGCCAGCACTATAAGCGCAGCCTATGCCTGCAGCCACTTCATGGCATGACCAGTATGCAGGTCCTAACACTACCTAAGGGTCAATTGATATAGGATTCCTAATTATTGTGTTTAGATATATGAAAAATCAAACATTGCCTTAACTCTTTAGTGCACCATATTCCTTTTCAGGACTATTTATTATAGCAGGTTTTAACATACTTCCCAAGCAGTGCAAAATCAAACACTCTCCTGATTGAGATAATTTGTTGCCAATATTCCCAGCAGTTTGAGCTGCAAACTGTAACAATAGATAATATTACCTTAGTAATATAAGACTACATTGTAGCTGCTGTGTTACACTGACTGAAGGATTGATTGAACCTGAAAGGCAGGCATTTAGTGAACCCTTGAAGCAGGTTCTTTGCTGATCGATTACGGGAGTACGAATTGATCGGCAGCTTACTGTAGGTAATGCGTTTTCAATAAAGATAATCAAATTATTGATTATTTATTTTATAATGTTCCGCTTGGATTGCCTATTTTTAGAGAAGCCCAGTTTATTTCTCACTGATTTAATCCCTACAGTGCCAGGGATATTTGAGCTTTTACTTGCTGTTAATAAAAATTTAAAAAAACTAAGAAAAAAAAAAGATGGCTGCAATATCCCAATGACGTGGCAGCTTTCTATTGGCTGCTGTAGCGAGGCTGGCCCTGGCATCCATATTCCGGGAGATTTGAATCTCAAATATCTCAGTGGTCCTCAGAACTCTGGAAAACACGGTCCAGTTATTTTAAATCCTAGATAAAATAAATATATATATCTATATATCTATATATATACTGTATATCTATATCTATATCTATCAATGTGAAGGGATTGGGCACACAGATTGTATGAACCAGGCTACTGGAGAGGGTGCTGCTATCAAGAGTACCTATAAGGCTAACGCAATGACGCAATAGGTTATCTGAATAGGTTTGTTTATTTAGCCACAAAAACATGGAGCACAAAGAGCTTCAGCATATTTGTAAAGTAACAAAAAACCGCCAAGCTTAGAACAGTCCAGCTAAAGAGCTTTGCCCTTTTCCCAGAAAGGATGGTTCAAGTCCATGAAAAGCACAAAGTCCCACTATAACAAACTGTGTTGCAAGCTTGTCTACCTCCAGCGTTTCAGAATGTGCTCTGATTCAGACAGGAACTCTTACAAGTGGGATCTATGGGTTCTTAAAGCCCCTTAAGGCTTTGGTCCCGCTGCGGCCGGCGGCCGGCGCGACCGCGGGCCACCAGCTCCTTACCTCCGGTCTGGATGTTCCCGCTGGCTCCTTCCGGCGTGGCTGACTGCGTGCTGTGACGTGTCAGCCAGCCGGAGCTACAAGGAGCTTGTGGTTTCGGCGAGTGCCGCGTCACGTGACACGCAGGAACCAATCACGGATTGGATCCCAGCAGCCAATCCGCTTTCCCCCCCCCCCCTGCTCCGATTCCCCCCTCTGCTCCGATCCCCCCTTCCGTTCCCCACCTTCTCCGATTCACCCCCCGTTCCAATTTCCCGTGTGTGAGTGCCTGCGTGTGTTTGTGCCTGCGTGTGTTTGTGCCTGTGTGTGTTTGTGCCTGTGAGGGCTTGTGCCTCTGAGGGGGCTGTCTGCAGTCTGCAGTGCTGCGTGATGGTCCTGCCTCCTCACGTCATGGCCGCGCCCCCCACCCGTTTTGGCCACGCCCCCCGCGCCGGAAAAATTTCAGAGCAGATCGCAGTGCAGTGAATTGCACGCGCCGCCTTGGGGCGCGTGCAGCGGGGCCTTAGCCTAACAATGCAGCTGGGACATGGTTAATTAACCCAGCCTTTTCTAAAGCTTGACTCCAGACCTATGCCTAGGTCTCCTAGGCATAGTGTTGGGATAGTGAAATCACCCCTCCCCTGTTTGTGTGTGGCTTCGGCCATGCATGGCTGACCATCCACCCCTTCTAGAGAAAATAAATCAGGGTTTGCGTTTCACTTCCCAGGCCTGTGCGGATTCTCAAACAAGAAGAGTTGGAGGGCCATATACCACCTGGTCAGTCTAGCATTAGAGTCCTTCATTTATTTTAACCATTTTAGTGGAGTGTTATTGGTCACCAGGGTAAAATTGACTCGTTCAAGGTAATGCCTCAAGGCCTCAATTACCCACTTCACTGCAAGGCATTCCTTTTCAATCACAGAGTTGTTTTTTCGCAATCGGGAAAAAGAATCAGGTGTTCTACCCTCTCAAACTGTTGTGATAGGACTTGGGGCAGTTCTATCTGATGCGTCAGTATGAACGCGAAAAGGCATGGGGTAGGGAAAAGGCAGGGGGTAGGGAAATCAGACTCTCAGACCCACTCTCTCTCTCTCAGACTCTCAGACTCACTCTCTCTCAGGCTCTCAGACCCACTCTCTCTCAGACCCACTCTCTCTCAGACCCACTCACAGACTCAGACCCACTCACAGACTCAGACCCACTCACAGACTCTCAGACCCACTCTCACTCACTCTCAGACCCACTCTCTCTCACTCTCAGACCCACTCTCACTCAGACTCTCAGACACACTGTCACTCAGACTGTCAGACCCACTCTCACTCAGACTCTCAGACCCACTCTAAGACTCTCAGACCCACTCTCAGACTGTCAGACCCAGTCGCAGACTGTCAGACCCACTCTCAAGACTCTCAGACACACACTCTCTCAGACACACACACTCTCTCTCAGACACACACACTCTCTCTCTCAGACACACACACTCTCTCTCTCAGACACACACACTCTCTCTCTCTCAGACACTCTCTCTCTCTGACACACACTCTCTCTCTCTCTCTCTCAGACACACACTCTCTCTCTCTCTCAGACACACACACTCTCTCTCTCAGACACACACACTCTCTCTCAGACACACACACTCTCTCTCTCAGACACACACACTCTCTCTCTCAGACACACACACTCTCTCTCAGACACTCTCTCTCTCTGACACACACTCTCTCTCTCTCTCAGACACACACTCTCTCTCTCTCTCTCAGACACACACACTCTCTCTCTCAGACACACACACTCTCTCTCTCAGACACACACACTCTCTCTCAGACACACACACTCTCTCTCTCAGACACACACACTCTCTCTCTCAGACACACACACTCTCTCTCTCAGACACACACACTCTCTCTCAGACACACACACACTCTCTCTCAGACACACACACTCTCTCTCTCAGACACACACACTCTCTCTCTCAGACACACACACTCTCTCTCAGACACACACACTCTCTCTCAGACACACACACTCTCTCAGACACACACTCTCTCTCTCAGACACACACTCTCTCTCTCAGACACACTCTCTCTCAGACACACACTCTCTCAGACACACACTCTCTCTCTCAGACACACTCTCTCTCTCAGACACACACTCTCTCTCTCAGACACACACTCTCTCTCAGACACACACTCTCTCTCTCAGACACACACTCTCTCTCAGACACACACTCTCTCTCTAAGAAACACACTCTCTCTCTAAGACACACACACTCTCTCTAAGACACACACACTCTCTCTGACACACACACTCTCTCTGACACACACACTCTCTGACACACACACTCTCTCTGACA